>NC_091282.1:20895072-21130072 GCF_032444005.1 Ranitomeya imitator
TGTTTATTCACTTCACAAACAGTTCTAAGCCTCTATATGTTTGCTGTTTGTCATTGTAAAACAATAAGGTTTACTGAAACTATGCCGGTGGTGGTTTGATCTAAATCCTTGTGGCTTATTTTCTAGAGGTTTATGGCCCCTCGTCTGATGACTCCATGATATCTCAGTTTCATACAACCTTGAAAAGTGGCCACTTGAAGGTATTGGTGAAACTAAAGTTACTACATAGTGTAGATGACTATATAAGACCAAAGAAACATGACTAAGACAGATGCCAAAACTGGGGTACCTGTACATGTACAGTGTGCTGATACCTGCATAATTGGGGATGCCCATGCAGTGTAGGTAATCTCCCAGGGGTTCTGTGTCTTGGTGTTGCTTTTCGGATATTCCAAACGGATTGATGTTTAAAAGCCTCTTGGTGATGATCTAAGTATACTGTATGTAGTTAATCTTCGTATATACGTAATCACTATATTTATTTAATCCTTATATGTACTTATTAACCTGTGTATGTTAACACATACAAAAGTGTACGCACTCACACTATTCAATCATACTATTCCTTGAATTTTGTAGTTTGCAATAAAATTGCCTTGTATTGCAAGTATTAGCCTTTTTTAAAGCCATATCTGAACCTTACTGTCAAAAACATGGCAAATAAAATTGCAAAATTTTCCTGTAAATAATTGTGCAAAGAGGGAACCATCATACCATTAAAAAATACGAGTGAATTTTCCTGTGCCCATCCAGTATGTGGGTTCAAAGGCCTAATGGGGTGCATATGACTATGCAGCAGGGCTTGTCTTTCTGCCAATGTATAAAACAAAGGAGTATGGAGCACAAAATGCATATTGTGAAGTGGATTTTCCTGGGCCCATCCACTATGTGGGTTCAAAGGCTTATTGGGGTGCATATGAATTGGTAGCAGGGCAGGCCTTGAATTTAGTGGAACACTTTTTCAGGAGTCCCCCCTGGACATCTTATGACAGGGGTATTGTGGTGCGTCGTAATTCTTGGCAGCCCATCACTCACACCATAGGCTACAACAGCTTAGGAGACCCACTGTTTCATCACGGCCCTTTAAGAAGATTAATGCCGCCTGATGCACCAGTAAAAATAGGCTCTGGGACTTTAAGAGTCGCTCTTTCATAAATGAAACAAGATGGGTCTGCTTATGTGTCACCCACCACATGGCCAGCTAGGGGGGTTACATGTTACAATGACATTTCCCAGTGAATGCATTTGTAGTGGTTGAAAGCAATGTTAAAGTTGAAAAACACTTCAAAAACGCAGCGTCTGAACTAAGCCCAAGTGGTGGAGGAAATTTTCGGCCTGGGGTGAAATATTTGGCCTTACAGGCAAGTCATTAACCTGCAAAGGATGTACATTGACATACTTCCAAGCAAAACCCGTTTTGGTTTTGTTTTCATGTGTTTTTTTTCCAAAGACCTGAAGACCAACCTGGAATGGTCTTGGGTCATGGTTTCAACAAGTACCATATGCCGCACACTAAACCAAGCAAAGTTTTATGGACGAAGACAAAGGAAGAAACCATTGCTGAAGAAAAGACATAAAAAGGAACGACTGATCTTTGCCAAAGAGTACCTTGACAAACCACAATCCTTTTGGAAAAATGTTCTGTGGACATATGACACAAAAATACAACTTTTTGGCAATGCAAAGCAACAGTTTGTTTACAGACGGAGCAATGAAGCTTATAAGGAAAATATCACCCTACCAACAGTTAAGCATGGTGGAAGATCCATAATGCTATGGGGTTGCTTTGCTGTGTCTGGTACTGGAGACCTTGACCGTATGACAGGAATCATGAAGTCAGAGAATTATCAAGATATTTTAGAGTGAAATGTCCTACCCAGTGTAAGAAAACTTGGCTTGAGTTGAAGATCATGGGTCCTCCAGCGAGACAATGACCCAAAGCCCACATCCAAAAGTACACCGGAACAAATGGACTGTTTTAACTTGGCCAGCAATGAGTCCTGACCTCAATCCCATTAAAAATCTTTTGGGTGAGCTGAAATCTTCCATTGGGAAAAATAACCCTGCAAACATTCAAGAGCTTGAACAAACTGCAAAGGAAGAGTGGGAGAAAATACCAGCGGAGAAGTGCAAGAAGCTTATAGGTGGCTGCAAGGAACATTTTGAGGCTATCATCAGTGCAAAAAGGTGGGCAACCAAGTATTAATTAGGGACCTTTAAAGCTCTGTTTCTTCTTTGAAATTGCAACAAGTAAGATGAAAAACAATGTTTTTATTTAGTTGCATTACTTAGGACCACCAATTTAAAAAATCCTGAGGATATAACTATGGTACATTTCCATTTATTTCTAAGGATATTGTACATTCTATGAAGAAAATGAAGGGGTGCCAACAATTATAAGCAGGACTGTATGCAAATTTTCTCTTCAGAGAGGAACAGGACTTGAACTCTGGTGCCACCAATTGTAAGGTTGAAATTCAATATTGACCCTTTATGCGGTCAGTATTTACTATTAGGATTGCTACTTCCGATAGGTGACATTAGATTTCCAGTCCTGTTCCTCTCTGAAGAGACAATTTGTACAATTAGTGGAACATTGAATGGCCTATAAGTCTCCTCACACTGGCATGTCACTTTCCACACAGAGACGTTACCCCTTCGATAGAGGATGTAGTAAAGTATGTCTCCGTTACTTCTATCCCTTGTCCATATTCTTCTGGAGCAGATTTTGCCTCCTGGCTGGTGAATTACTTGCTGCATTCTGACATTACAGAGGAAATATAGATTTGTACATTTGTCTCTGTAGTTTACAGACTTTAGTAACATAAAAAAAGTCATAAAAAGTGACAAACAGAAGAAAAACAAGGTTTTATGGCGACATAAAATGTGAGATGGAAATTAGCAGATCTGCCTGTGATATTAGGAGTGGCACGTTGGGCGCTCGCTGCGGCCGGCGCCATCGTCTCCCTGATGGAGGAGCTGTCACGGTGACAGTAAATTAGAGCGCTGGGTAATGAGGCTCCTGCGCCATCAATTCCACGTTCCAGACATTTTATTCTCACGACGCAATTCACAATTTATTTTATGATCGATTTGATGTAAAAAAAATAATATCCTAGAAACAACAATAGGACATTTCTCATTATTACAGATGGAGACACAGTAAGGTGGGGCCGCTGAGCGGAGATCTGGACCCCCCTAATCTGAGCAGGGTCTCCACCAAGAGTACTGGGCAGGGGCTCCAGCCGTCCCTGAATAAGATCTAGAGTTTGGCCTCTTCCACAGAGGGCCACTAAGTAGCCACATGGGCTAATAAATCTCTAGAATGTGTCCATCAGGAGCTGCTCCACAGTCTGGGGTCAGGCGTTACATTGTATCAATTGTTTCTGCTCCTACACAGTGTGTGTACAGGTAAAAAGTAACAAAGTAACTAGTGAAGGTCAATCCTTCCAGCTTTTTCTAAAAATCTCCTATTCTTAACATAGAAACCATCAGCAAGTATGTCACTTCCCCCTGATGTACACAGTATTCATGTATTGCTTACAATAACTGTGCCAGCAAGTAATGATGTCCTGTAAGAAATAAACCAATATCCTTCTAGTCCATTAACACCCTTACAAATATTGTTTGATACATAAAATACAGAAACATGTCCTGTACAGTCACATTACTGCTGCTCATAAACTGCATGCAACAATCCCAACATTTACTGTAATGTATGTACATGTAAGAGGGTGGTGCTGTTATGGACAGTAAGGAACACGCTGTTACATTAAGAGACTGCACCCTCTTGTCTGGCAGGATGGAATGTTCCGCTTCTCCCCTGCAATAGACTGTGTGAATGAACTGGACTGTGCAGATGGCAAGGGTGGAGCCCGAACAGCATGTGTGAGATGAGGCTGCTGCAGAGAGAACTTTGTGATGACAGCTGCAAGAGAGGAGAACTGTGTCCTGATGTAGCTGCAAGAGATGACCCACAGCCTGCAATTTAGTGGACTTGTGAGATTTGACAGACTTTTCCGGGTGCAGCGAGGGTGGCTGTCCTGTGTTAGTTCAAGGAGCCACGAAGATACTGAGAAAGGGATTTACAGTTTCCTGGAGCACCTCCAGGACCCAGAAGCAAGGAGAAGACCACGTTTCACAGAGCTGACAGAAAGCCGTGCGCACCATCGTACTAGACTGTTGGGGGCCCCCAGGACTGGATCTGAGTCCCCAATATCAATGTGAATTTGTTCCTGTTTTGTGCACATGTCAGGGTCTAGTGTAGGCTTCAATGGTTAGAACACGGCAGCCGTGAGGCCTGCTTAGTAAAGGCCAGGGAGGTTATACGTAGAGTAGCATCATTCTTTGTTTATTGTTTGCATTTACTTGTGTGACGTATATTGAGTCTGCAACAATTGGAGCACTGTGCTATTTTACGGACAAGCTAAAGAATATAACTCTTTTAAATTATCTTTTGCCATTGCATACCCCTGTTTGCATCTTCCTCATCCACTTCATTCCTTGCCTTCCAATAAATCTACCCTTTGTTGCTTGCGCCTCATCTTGTGTACAGTAGTCTTCCTGCACCGTGGTGGCCCCCCGGCCATCGCTTCACACACAGTAACTGCACCAGCAGAATAGTGAGTGCAGCTGTGGAGTGTAATACAGGATGTAACTCAGGATCAGTAATGTAATGTATGTACACAGTGACTGCACCAGCAGAATAGTGAGTGCAGCTCTGGAGTATAATACAGGACGTAACTCAGGATCAGTAATGTAATGTATGTACACAGTGACTGCACCAGCAGAATAGTGAGTGCAGCTCTGGGGTATAATACAGGATGTAACTCAGGATCAGTAATGTAATGTATGTACACAGTGACTGCACCAGCAGAATAGTGAGTGCAGCTCTGGAGTATAATACAGGATGTAACTCAGGATCAGTAATGTAATGTATGTACACAGTGACTGCACCAGCAGAATAGTGAATGCAGCTCTGGGGTATAATACAGGAGATAACTCAGGATCAGTAATGTAATGTATGTACACAGTGACTGCACCAGCTGAATAGTGAGTGCAGCTCTGGAGTATAATACAGGACGTAACTCAGGATCAGTAATGTAATGTATGTACACAGTGACTGCACCAGCAGAATAGTGAATGCAGCTCTGGGGTATAATACAGGAGATAACTCAGGATCAGTAATGTAATGTATGTACACAGTGACTGCACCAGCTGAATAGTGAGTGCAGCTCTGGAGTATAATACAGGACGTAACTCAGGATCAGTAATGTAATGTATGTACACAGTGACTGCACCAGCAGAATAGTGAGTGCAGCTCTGGGGTATAATACAGGATGTAACTCAGGATCAGTAATGTAATGTATGTACACAGTGACTGCACCAGCAGAATAGTGAGTGCAGCTCTGGAGTATAATACAGGAGGTAACTCAGGATCAGTAATGTAATGTATGTACACAGTGACTGCACCAGCAGAATAGTGAGTGCAGCTCTGGAGTATAATACAGGAGGTAACTCAGGATCAGTAATGTAATGTATGTACACAGTGACTGCACCAGCAGAATAGTGAGTGCAGCTCTGGGGTATAATACAGGAGATAACTCAGGATCAGTAATGTAATGTATGTACACAGTGACTGCACCAGCAGAATAGTGAGTGCAGCTCTGGAGTATAATACATGATGTAACTCAGGATCAGTAATGTAATGTATGTACACAGTGACTGCACCAGCAGAATAGTGAATGCAGCTCTGGGGTATAATACAGGAGATAACTCAGGATCAGTAATGTAATGTATGTACACAGTGACTGCACCAGCTGAATAGTGAGTGCAGCTCTGGAGTATAATACAGGACGTAACTCAGGATCAGTAATGTAATGTATGTATACAGTGACTGCACCAGCAGAATAGTGAGTGCAGCTCTGGAGTATAATACAGGATGTAACTCAGGATCAGTAATGTAATGTATGTACACAGTGACTGCACCAGCAGAATAGTGAGTGCAGTTCTGGGGTATAATACAGGATGTAACTCAGGATCTGTATTGTAATGTATGTACACAGTGACTGCACCAGCAGAATAGTGAGTGCAGCTCTGGAGTATAATACAGGAGGTAACTCAGGATCAGTAATGTAATGTATGTACACAGTGACTGCACCAGCAGAATAGTGAGTGCAGCTCTGGGGTATAATACAGGATGTAACTCAGGATCAGTAATGTAATGTATGTACACAGTGACTGCACCAGCAGAATAGTGAGTGCAGCGATATCCCTTTATGTCCCATGTGGCTGCTGGCGGGGGGCTCTGTACAGCACCAGCGTCTGAGATCTGAGGAGGAGCGGCCCCTGCGGAGAAGTCGGATCTGTAGAGGAGAGATAAGGCTTCTGCAAGGAGCAGTTCACAAATTCAGCTCCTCACCTGCTGCACTGGAAGTGCCCCTCGCTGGCTCCACCATTAACCCCTCTGTGACCACATCAGTAACGTCTCACAGCCATGTTCACACTGGTGTCATGGCCTCCACCTCTTACATAGCTACAGAGCCCGGACCCCTGAAACAGACCCCAAACCGTACCTCCTAAGCAAATACAGAGCCCAGACCAAACCCTTTTAGTACAGACCCGAGACACCCTAAATATAGTCCCCAGACCTGCTAAATACAGACCCCAGACCATACCCCATTAGCAAATATACAGTAGACCCAAGACAAAACCCCTAATAATATACAGACCCAATACAAGAACCCCCTAAGCTAAAGCATACCTCAGACCCTCCAAATACATACAGACCTTATATTAGACCAGTTAAATTGAACACACATCCCAGAACAGAGCTCTTAAATAAGTACAGACCCCAGACCAGACTGCAGACCGCCGTCCTCATCATTAAAGCTTGTAATAATCCTCTTAGGTCCTCACCATCTCTGCCAGCGAGTCCATCCTGGGGGCACATAGGACCCCCAGACATTTACCTGCTCTTCTTGGATGTCCCTACTTATTCCGAGAAGTCGTCTTCTTCTATACCGGAGTTATTGGGGGATTCCAGCATTTTTTATGTCAAATGTTACAAGCAGGAATTTTTGGATTAGAGACGTTTTCTTATTGTTAAATTATTATTTCCAGAAATACAAATTCCCCGTGATCACCAGCAGAGGGCGACTGCGGGCAGCGATCCTCATGCGGGGCGGAGGATGAGTTCGGGGGCCTTTCCATTCCAGGGGACTCATATGCCCTTCTTCCCAGGAGAATAGGTGGGCACCACCCCTGAACAGGCTTATAGCGGCAGATACACCATTGATTTTCTTAAGAAAAAACGAATAATTTTATTTTCCAAGGGCCAAAATAACTGCAGTTCAGCCACTGAAGGGTTAAAAAATAAAGTGGGAAAATCACTGCAAGTTCCGAAATATCTTCATTAGGAAACTATTTGTCTCCGCGAATCCTGGCGATGGCGCAGATGTTTGCGCTCCATCAAAATCAGAGAATTTACTTAGGACTTAAACTTTCAAATCCGTTCTATAAAGTCTCCAAGCCCCCGGAGACTTCAGAGCAGAAATCGTGTGCGCCTACGTGATTTTCTCCGGAGCCGCAGAGTCAGGGACACCTGGTTCTAATAAGATCCTGTGATTCTCAGCGTCTCACACTGTGATCAGAATCCGGCCTCTTTAAGGGATTATTGCTCCTGACAACCTGCACTTATCACACATCAGCCCCCGGTCGGGGTAATTAGTGCTGGAATGCAGAAATATTAATGCTCAGCAGATTTCTGGGTATTATTCTACTGGATGAATATTTGCTCACTGTCTCTTTAATTTCCCTTCTCGGGGTCTGACACCATCAGATCTAATCTCTGACTATGAAGGAGCCCCCATCAGACACAAGTCAATGGGAAATCAGTGCACAAGTGAGGGAACCAATTTACCACCAACCGGTGTCCAAACCTGAGCAGATCCCCCCCATCACAGGGCAGGGTGGGAACCCGAATATTACAGTCAGGGGTCACAATGTATCTAATATACAAGCGTAATGACAGAGGAGGCGCCATCACTGAGCACCAATCACAACCCTGGAATGTTCAACTCAACACAGTGTCAATAAATACAATGTAACAATGTATCATTAACAATCACACGGCCAATGATTTAAAGGGACCTGACCGGAAAAAAAAAGAAAAATGGAAACTGAGAAATCTTCGTCTCTTCACATTCTATGTAGAAATTTCTGACATTTCTTGGTATTATAGTAGTTATATTCTTGTACATAGGGGCAGTATTATAGTAGTTATAATTCTTGTACATAGGGGCAGTATTATAGTAGTTATATTCTTGTATATAGGGGGTATTATAGTAGTTATATTCTTGTACATAGGGGCAGTATTATAGTAGTTATATTCTTGTACATAGGGGCGGTATTATAGTAGTTATATTCTTGTACATAGGAGCAGTATTATAGTAGTTATATTCTTGTACATAGGAGCGGTATTATAGTAGTTATATTCTTGTATATAGGGGGTATTATAGTAGTTATATTCTTGTACATAGGGGCAGTATTATAGTAGTTATATTCTTGTACATAGGAGCAGTATTATAGTAGTTATATTCTTGTACATAGGAGCAGTATTATAGTAGTTATATTCTTGTACATAGGAGCAGTATTATAGTAGTTATATTCTTGTACATAGGAGCAGTATTATAGTAGTTATATTCTTGTACATAGGGGCAGTATTATAGTAGTTATATTCTTGTACATAGGGGCAGTATTATAGTAGTTATATTCTTGTACATAGGGGCAGTATTATAGTAGTTATATTCTTGTACATAGGGGCGGTATTATAGTAGTTATATTCTTGTACATAGGAGCAGTATTATAGTAGTTATATTCTTGTACATAGGAGCGGTATTATAGTAGTTATATTCTTGTATATAGGGGGTATTATAGTAGTTATATTCTTGTACATAGGGGCAGTATTATAGTAGTTATATTCTTGTACATAGGAGCAGTATTATAGTAGTTATATTCTTGTACATAGGAGCAGTATTATAGTAGTTATATTCTTGTACATAGGAGCAGTATTATAGTAGTTATATTCTTGTACATAGGAGCAGTATTATAGTAGTTATATTCTTGTACATAGGGGCAGTATTATAGTAGTTATATTCTTGTACATAGGGGCAGTATTATAGTAGTTATATTCTTGTACATAGGAGCAGTATTATAGTAGTTATATTCTTGTACATAGGAGCGGTATTATAGTAGTTATATTCTTGTACATAGGAGCAGTATTATAGTAGTTATATTCTTGTACATAGGAGCAGTATTATAGTAGTTATATTCTTGTACATAGGGTGCAGTATTATAGTAGTTATATTCTTGTACATAGGAGCAGTATTATAGTAGTTATATTCTTGTACATAGGAGCAGTATTATAGTAGTTATATTCTTGTACATAGGAACAGTATTATAGTAGTTATATTCTTGTACATAGGGTGCAGTATTATAGTAGTTATATTCTTGTACATAGGAGCAGTATTATAGTAGTTATATTCTTGTACATAGGAGCAGTATTATAGTAGTTATATTCTTGTACATAGGGGCAGTATTATAGTAGTTATATTCTTGTACATAGGGGCAGTATTATAGTAGTTATACTCCAGCACATAGGGGCAGTATTATAGTAGTTATATTCTTGTACATAGGAACAGTATTATAGTAGTTATATTCTTGTACATAGGAGCAGTATTATAGTAGTTATATTCTTGTACTTAGGAGCAGAATTATAGTAGATATATTCTTGTACATAGGAGCAGTATTATAGTAGTTATATTCTTGTACATAGGGGCAGTATTATAGTAGTTATATTCTTGTACATAGGGGCAGTATTATAGTAGTTATATTCTTGTACATAGGGGCAATATTATAGTGGTTATATTCCAGTACATAGGGGGCAGTATTATAGTAGTTATATTCTTGTACATAGGAGCAGTATTATAGTAGTTATATTCTTGTACATAGGGGCAGTATTATAGTAGTTATATTCTTGTACATAGGGGCAGTATTATAGTAGTTATATTCTTGTACATAGGGGCAATATTATAGTAGTTATATTCTTGTACATAGGAGCAGTATTATAGTAGTTATATTCTTGTACATAGGGGCAGTATTATAGTAGTTATATTCTTGTACATAGGGGCAATATTATAGTAGTTATATTCTTGTACATGGGGCAGTATTATAGTAGTTATATTCTTGTACATAGGGGCAGTATTATAGTAGTTATATTCTTGTATATAGGAGCAGTATTATAGTAGTTATATTCTTGTACATAGGAGCAGTATTATAGTAGTTATATTCTTGTACATAGGAGCAGTATTATAGTAGTTATGTTCTTGCATAGGAGCAGTATTATAGTAGTTATATTCTTGTACATAGGAGCAGTATTATAGTAGTTATATTCTTGTATATAGGAGCAGTATTATAGTAGTTATATTCTTGTACATAGGAGCAGAATTATAGTAGTTATATTCTTGTACATAGGGGCAGTATTATAGTAGTTATATTCTTGTACATAGGGGCAGTATTATAGTAGTTATATTCTTGTACATAGGGGCAGTATTATAGTAGTTATATTCTTGTACATAGGGGGAGTATTATAGTAGTTATATTCTTGTACATAGGGGGCAGTACTATAGTAGATATATTCCTGTACATAGGGAGCAGTATTATAGTCGTAATATTCTTGTACATAGGGGCAGTATTATAGTAGTTATATTCCAGTACATAGGGGCAGTATTGCAATAGTTATATTCTTGTACATAGGGGCAGTATTATAGTAGTTATATTCTTGTACATGGGTGCAGTATTATAGTAGTTATATTCCAGTACATAGGGGCAGTATTATAGTAGTTATATTCCAGTACATAGAGGCAGTATTATTGTAGTTATATTCTTGTACATTCGGGCAGTATTATAGTAGTTATATTCTTGTACATAGGAGCAGTATTATAGTAGTTATATTCTTGTACATAGGGGCAGTATTATAGTAGTTATATTCTTGTACATAGGAGCAGTATTATAGTAGTTATATTCTTGTACATAGCGGCAGTATTATAGTAGTTATATTCTTGTTACATCATAACACAATAAATAAATCAGTAAGGATAGAAGTCACATAAAGACAAATGCATTTAGAATGAAGGACTCGGATAGATTAGATCTGGGGTCAAAGCAATAAAATATAAGAATCAAGGAATCATATTCCTAGGTTAAAGCAGAGGGGTTTTAATTCCAGGGGTTAAAGATGTAGCAATCCCTAATGATAATAAATATAGCAGCATATAAAGTTATGTTTAGGGATAAATATCAACCAACTACCCAGGTATTGATAGGGGTAAACCTCAAATAAATGTGTGAATCAGCAGAGGGTCACCTGAGGAAGCCCACTCAAAACGTGCGTTGGGGCTGCATGGTCTAAAGTCACACAGGGATTTACATGTGTAAGGAACATTCCTGCAGCACTCTGCTGATTCACACATTTATTTGAGGTTTACCCCTATCTATACCTGGGTAGTTGGTTGATATTTATCCCTATAACATAACTTTATATGCTACTATATCTTTATAAGTTAGGGTGTTGACCCCAGACCTACTCTATCCGAGTCCTTCATTCTAAATTCTTTTGTCCTTATGTGATTTCTATTCTTATGTCCTTACATGATATCCTTATGATGTAACAATAATAAAATATTTCTATATATCTTTTAACCATGTTGTCATGATGCAAAAAGGATTAAACAGAAAGGATAGTCAGGACATAGCAGGAGATCAGTAAACCAGGGCGAGCAAAATACGGTACAATAGGGACAAATCAAGACAGAGTCAATAACCAAGCCAGGAGGTCAGAATCAGAAAATCAATCAGGACAAACAAACGTAGGGAAAGGGCAGACAGAGGGGGATTACAGACACAGGACAAGTCAGGGTTAACAGCAGGACAAACCAAGGCTTTCCAGGGTCAGGTTCACAAGCCAAAGACAGAACTATAACTGACACTGCCAGCAAGATTCATGGGAGCTAAATAGCAAAACCGAACCCAGAATGAGGCAGAGCAAAGTTAACTCTTGATATGATCCGTCCAAAAAAGGGCAGACACTAATAAACCCTGGAACGGATTATGACACATGTTTTCTTTACTCCTTGTCCTCCTGGTTTTCTATTCTTGCCTGTTTTTCATGTGTTGATATTAGGTGGCTGTGACTCGGTGATTGCACCTGTCCTATTAGATCAGTGAGCGGAGTTGCCCTTTAATAATCGTTGCATTCTCTTCCCTACGGAGATACTTTGGCTGCCGCTCATCACATCACTTTCCTTGCACACTCGGATATTTAATGCTCCTTGTCAAAATCAAATTGTGTAGAACGAAGAGCACAAATGGCGGGATATTAGCGCCTGGAGTTGGCGGCTTCCCTGGCGCGGAGGATCCTTGGCGCTTATTTCCCAGTTACAAGTCTGTTTGGATTCTCTTAAAGGGATATCTCTCACCATCAATTACGCCTTTACTGCGGGGGGGGATAAAGTGCTGACTATTTACTCACATTTACTGAATGAGCCGGTGGGGACGGCCGGGTCCCAGCAGCAATTTATAACTGCAATATCCAGCTGCCGCGCTCCCCGATCGCCCCGTCTGCTCAGGAAAACGAAAAATGTTTTTTTTCCATAACACAATAAATTTTCTGTCATCAAGAACAAAAGTTACCAAATGTCAATGATCGCATCCCCGCCGAAGACTAACGACTCGTCCTTTACGTACTGGAGATTGAGCGCTGCACCGCGACTCCGGTACAAACGACGACAGCGACTTCTCCGCTCCGTCCGACCGGCAGAATTTCGACGGCAGCCCTGAAGGTGACTGCAGTGTAAGATTTCATGTAAGACATCAGTAAAGGACAATGTTACATTGCATTGTGAGAGATTGTGTGTTCCCCATAAGGTTACTGCATGGTGCCTAGCAGACACTGAACCAGCAGGAATCAGCAGGTCCCACAATGAAACCTCTTTAAAGCGCACGGCTCTAGGGGTGACTGGGGGGCAAAATGTAAAAGAATATTATAAGATATTGGATATTGGAGGTGATACACACCAGCAGACACTGAACTAGCAGCGAATTGCAGCCACCCGAGGAATGGCCGGATTATAAACAGTCTCAGTACACACTAATGGACGGTAGTGAAGTGTGTGAGATTCTCCTGCAATGCACTGCAGCATACACAGACACTGAACCAGCAGGGACCCGGGAGAAAACACTGCTCAATTGTGAATGCACCACCTGATTGGAGTATAATACTATTATAATATTGCATCAAGCAGCTCCTGGTGATTCTCCTGCAACACATGCTCCGTGCAGACACTGAATCAGCAGGGGGTGACTCTTAGATATTATTTAAAAAAAAAAAACTTTGTAATTCCAGCCTTGGATGTGACTGGAGGGTAAGATTAATAATCTGTAAAAAATAGTTCCAATATTATTGCAGCAAAGCAGAGCAGACACTGAACCAGCAGGAACTACTGCTAGATGAATCCAGTGAAATTCTAACTATATCCTTGCATGTGACTAGATCAATAACCTCTGATATATATTATTGCATAGTGCAGTTCAATGTGTAATGCCGCAATGCATTATAGCAGCACATGATCTATGCAGACACTGAACCAGCAGGGGCTGGCCGTGAGATATTAGTAGAGACCAAAAATCATTGTAATTCCAGACTTGGATGTGCCTGGAGTTTGAGATTAATAATCTGTAAAAGATTTTAATATAATATTGCAGTTTTGCAGAGCATGCTCTTTGCAGACAATGAACAAGCAGGGGGCGACTGTGAGATATTAAAAGAACCCAATAAAATTGTAACTGCACCCTTGAGTGTGACTGGAGCATAACATTAAAAATCTGTATAACGCAGCAATGCATGAAATCAGAACATGATCTGTGCAGACACTGAACCAGCAGGGAGGAATTTTGAGGTACAAGGAGAAAGCAACTAAATTGTAAATACAGCTTTGGCTGTGACTAGAGTGTAAATAATATATATAATCCTTAGAAGATGTTATTCTGTTATTGCACAGCACAGCTCCTGGTGATTCTCCCACAACCTGATACAGCAGAGCATGCTCTGTGCAGACACTGATGCAGCAGGAGGCGACTGTGAGATATAAGTAACAATATTGTCATTTCTGCATTGAAATGTAACAATAATCAGTAAAGTTACTACATCAGTTCCTTGTGGTTCTGCCACAAAGGTTTATAGCAGAACATGCGCTGTGCAGACACCGAACCATCAGGGGGCGACTGGGAGATATGTGAAGAGACTAACAAAGCTGTAATTCCCGCCTTGGCTGTGACTGGAGTACAAGATTTCTAATCTTACAGTTTTATATTATTGTACAGCTCCTGGTGGTGCAATGTTGTAATGCAAAGCTCTGCGCAGACACTGAAGCAGCAGGGGCTGCAGGACATTGCACTGTGCTTGTCAGACATCGCTGACATTCGCCATTATTACACTAATGCCGCTAATATTATCCATCCAGCCGCCATCAGACAGAAGCAAAAGCACAAAATGACTGATGAGTCTGACACCGCGTCCTCGCAGCGTCACTGTATCCAGAGAACGGTGCCGGTGAAATATTCCCGACAGCCAGAGAAAAGAAAAATCGGAATAAACGAGGTTTATGCAACAAAATGTCAAACTTTCTAACATACTTTGGTTCCATTACACCCAACTTACAAGATCTCTGCTTGCTGCGGTGTTCTCCACGAGAGCTGCAGCCCGAAATCTGACATCCTATTATACTCCAGAGCTGCACTCACTATTCTGCTGGTGCAGTCACTGTGTACATACATTACATTACTGATCCTGAGTTACATCCTGTATTATACCCCAGAGCTGCACTCTCTATTCTGCTGGTGCAATCACTATGTAACATAGTAACATAGTTAGTAAGGCCGAAAAAAGACATTTGTCCATCCAGTTCAGCCTATATTCCATCATAATAAATCCCCAGATCTACGTCCTTCTACAGAACCTAATAATTGTATGATACAATATTGTTCTGCTCCAGGAAGACATCCAGGCCTCTCTTGAACCCCTCGACTGAGTTCGCCATCACCACCTCCTCAGGCAAGCAATTCCAGATTCTCACTGCCCTAACAGTAAAGAATCCTCTTCTATGTTGGTGGAAAAACCTTCTCTCCTCCAGACGCAAAGAATGCCCCCTTGTGCCCGTCACCTTCCTTGGTATAAACAGATCCTCAGCGAGATATTTGTATTGTCCCCTTATATACATATACATGGTTATTAGATCGCCCCTCAGTCGTCTTTTTTCTAGACTAAATAATCCTAATTTCGCTAATCTATCTGGGTATTGTAGTTCTCCCATCCCCTTTATTAATTTTGTTGCCCTCCTTTGTACTCTCTCTAGTTCCATTATATCCTTCCTGAGCACCGGTGCCCAAAACTGGACACAGTACTCCATGTGCGGTCTAACTAGGGATTTGTACAGAGGCAGTATAATGCTCTCATCATGTGTATCCAGACCTCTTTTAATGCACCCCATGATCCTGTTTGCCTTGGCAGCTGCTGCCTGGCACTGGCTGCTCCTGGTAAGTTTATCATTAACTAGGATCCCCAAGTCCTTCTCCCTGTCAGATTTACCCAGTGGTTTCCCATTCAGTGTGTAATGGTGACATTGATTCCTTCTTCCCATGTGTATAACCTTACATTTATCATTGTTAAACCTCATCTGCCACCTTTCAGCCCAAGTTTCCAACTTATCCAGATCCATCTGTAGCAGAATACTATCTTCTCTTGTATTAACTGCTTTACATAGTTTTGTATCATCTGCAAATATCGATATTTTACTGTGTAAACCTTCTACCAGATCATTAATGAATATGTTGAAGAGAACAGGTCCCAATACTGACCCCTGCGGTCCCCACTGGTCACAGCGACCCAGTTAGAGACTATACCATTTATAACCACCCTCTGCTTTACATTACATTACTGATCCTGAGTTACATTATGTATTATACCCCAGAGCTGCACTCACTATTCTGCTGGTGCAGTCACTGTGTACATACATTACATTACTGATCCTGAGTTACATCCTGTATTATACTCCAGAGCTGCACTCACTATTCTGCTGGTGCAGTCACTGTGTACATACATTACATTACTGATCCTGAGTTACATCCTGTATTATACCCCAGAGCTGCACTCACTATTCTGCTGGTGCAGTCACTGTGTACATACATTACATTACTGATCCTGAGTTACATCCTGTATTATACACCAGAGCTGCACTCACTATTCTGCTGGTGCAGTCACTGTGTACATACATTACATTACTGATCCTGAGTTACCTCCTGTATTATACCCCAGAGCTGCACTCACTATTCTGCTGGTGCAGTCACTGTGTACATGCATTACATTACTGATCCTGAGTTACATCCTGTATTATACTCCAGAGCTGCACTCACTATTCTGCTGGGTCAGTCACTGTGTACATACATTACATTACTGATCCTGAGTTACATCCTGTATTATACCCCAGAGCTGCACTCACTATTCTGCTGGTGCAGTCACTGTGTACATACATTACATTACTGATCCTGAGTTACCTCCTGTATTATACTCCAGAGCTGCACTCACTATTCTGCTGGTGCAGTCACTGTGTACATACATTACATTACTGATCCTGAGTTACCTCCTGTATCTCTTTTTATTATAAAAGTACAAAACAAAGCTTACAGACAAACTCAATAACAAAACAAATTATTTACAATCCCCAAAAAGTCCAATGTCCAGCAGATTTATACAAACAAAATGTTCCTCCATTTCATTAATACCCCCAGCAAGGGAAGAGACCTTAACCTATATCCTTTTTCCCCCTCATACACACATACCCACGCATTCATCCCTAGAAAAAAATAAACAAGTCGGCCAACTGCCCTAAACAAAGTAAATAGGCCACCTGGCCGAAACTTAATCATATATTTTTATATATTTTTTTATTTTATATATTTTTTTATAATTTTTTTTTTCCTCCTAAACTATACCACCACCATTCCCCCAAATGTCCCACGAAAGTTTGTGGCCTATCACACCAGGTCCCACGAGAGTTTGTGGCCTATCACACCAGGTCCCACCAAAGTTTGTGGCCTTTCCTATACAGCAAGGTCCATAAAAGTTTATGGCCTTTTTTTCCTCTTCTTGGCATCCCGCCGGACGTCCATTCTCCAAAACCCATTCCCCCACCCCCCAAGAAACCCCTCACCACACCTAAACTAAATCCCCCTACACGCATCATAGTACACATGTAACATATATATACAACCTTATAATAACATATCAATAATAACATAATAATAATAACCAGTTCACACCTTAACCATGACCAAAGAACAGGCCCAAGTTCAATGCTTGCAAGCCCTATACCCAGGTTACCAATTACAAAACAAAAATCTGTAAGTGAGGGTTACAGCCCACCACCAGGAACTGGAGACCAGAGGCTCTCACCCTAATCTACCGCACATCACCCTGACCCTCCCTAACAACACAAAAGAGAAAATCCTGTCCCTATAACCCTACCAATCTCTCCCTACCTGCCCCTACCTGTCCCTCACTGACCCTCACTACCAACCTAATACTAACTACCTGTCCCTAAAGACTGTCCCTATCTGTCCCTCCCTGTCCCTACACATCTATCTGACCCTACAAAATAAAAAGATAAAAAAGACTAACTCAACGCTATCACAGGCACACAGAACCGAACTATCCCTAGGGCACATTAAAGGAGAAACCCCTCCATAGAAGAGAGGCCCTCCCTGCACCCAGCCTCTCAAACTCCAGCACGCGCACTTTTGCCAGGTCACCCAGGATGTTCCTAATCACCTCTTCCCCGGGGAGGACTTTCCGCTGAGTAGACACTAGACACCGTGCATTCCACGTGTGGAACCTAGTTACTAAACTAACTAAGAAAACAGTGCCCCGATCTCGGCCACCAAGGGACCTGAATGCCCCATAGGCCCACTCCGCATAGGAAAGGCCTGCCAGCCTGGGCCAGCCAATGGAAGCACCCACCCTGCTATAGACCTCTGTATTAAAGGGACACCGAAGCAGGAAATGCTCCATGCTTTCAAGCATGCCGCCACACTCCTCGCGGGGACAATCCCGGTCATCAGAGCGTCTGCACTTCAGGTTGTCCCTCACATACAGCTTTCCATGGAAGCAGCGCCAAGCCAAGTCCCAAAACTTCAAGGGGATCCGCTTAGAGTTCAATAACCCGAGCCCCACCTCCAGATCCCAGCTTGGGCAATCCCTGAGCGCCAGGGGCTTCTGAAAGTGGGTCAACAGGACCCTATTGTCAAGAAACCTTCTCAACATGGTCCTGATCTCCCACACTCCCAGACCCCACCGACGGATCACCTTCAGAACTGGGGTAGCATAAGCCGGAAGATGCCCATGAGGTGTACGAAGGTCCTTCACCTGCCCTCCTGTCTCCCATTCCTGGAAGAAAGGCCGAAACCACCCCCTACAGGAGAATACCCACAGAGGAGCCCTCTCTAACCAGAGGTTGGCGATGTTTGCCTTAAGAAAGGTGTTTACTAGAAACACCACTGGGTTGACCATACCCAACCCTCCTAGTCTCCTCGTGCGGTACGTGACCTCCCTCTTGATTAGGTTCAGCCTATTTCCCCATAATAATTGGAAAAACAGGCTGTAAACCCGTGTCCAAAGAGGCTCTGGCAAGATGCAGACGCTGCCCAGATATATTAGCAAAGGAAGCAAATAGCCCTTGGCAAGACTAACCCTTTCCCTTAGGGTCAAAGACCAACCCTTCCACTGATTCACCTTCTGAGCGGCAATCTTAAGTCTGCCCTCCCAGTTTTGCTGGGGATAGTCCCCCGGGCCGAAGCTGATGCCTAATATTTTTGCTGTGGCCTGAGGCCCTGGAAGGGTGTCCGGGAGATCAAAACTTGGATCTCCCCCTCCCAGCCAGAGACTCTCACACTTGTCCCGGTTGATCATGGATCCGGATGCCACCGAGTAGCGTTCAACCTCAGACATCACCCAATCTGCCTCCTCTCTCGAGGATACAAAAAGGGAAACATCGTCAGCGTACGCCACTACCCTCAAGGCGGCCTCAGGATCCGCTCCACCCTCCTTAAAAGGGGGTCGATCGCAAACACGTATAACAGTGGGCTCAGAGGACAGCCCTGGCGGACACCAGACCTCACCTCAAAAGGGTGTCCGACCCAACCGTTCACGAGCGGAAAAGTCTCTGCCCCATTGTATAAAACTCTCAACCAATCAACAAACCTCCCAGGCAGACCATATCTCAGAAGGACGGACCAAAGGTACTCATGGTTAACCCGGTCAAAGGCCTTCGCCTGATCTAATGACAGCAAGTACCCCTTCCAGTGACCCGCCCTGCCCTGCTCCACTGCCTCCCGGACACCGAGCACAGCACTAAATGTACTGCGGCCTGGAACAGAGCAGTGCTGGGCCCCCGAAAGGAGCCGGGGCGCAAACTGCACCAACCGATTAAAAAGCACCTTTGCCAGAACCTTTCGGTCCGTATTGAGAAGCGCTATGGGACGCCAATTCTCAATACGGGACGAGTCTTTACCCTTTGACAGGATAATCAGGGCTGACTTCCTCATTGAACTGGGCAGAATGTCCGAGGAGAGACACTCATTAAACATCTCAGTCAAGAGGGGGACCAAAGAGTCCCTAAAAGTCTTGTAGAACTCGGATGTTAAGCCATCCGGACCGGGCGACTTTTTGGGCCGGAGCCCATCAATCGCCCGTCTCACTTCCTCTTCCCTGATTGCTTCTGTCAAAACTTGAAGAGAGGGGTCATCCCCTGGCTCAGGGATGGTTTCAGTCAGGAAAGCCGACATCTCATCTCGATCAGGATCCCTCCTCCCCAAGAGGTGCAAGTAGAAGTATCTGACCACCTCCAGAATCCCCGATTTGGATCTGTTCAGGGACCCCGTACTGTCAATCAGTCCTCTCACCATCTTACAATTCACTGACAACCTGCAGTTTCTGTAAGGGTCGGGCGAGCGGTACCTCCCGAAATCCCTCTCAAAAACCAAGGATGTGTGCCTATCATACTGGCACCCCTTGAGCAAGGTCTTCACCCTGGAGATTTCCTCTTGGTCCCCTCCAGTCGAGACGAGCTGCTCGAGTTTCCTCCCCAGCTCCCGATACAGGCGGTACCTGTTCAGGCCCCTGAGGCTCGAGAGCTGACGGAAGAACCCCGCGACCCTTCTTTTGAAGATCTCCCACCACTCAGACTTACTGCTACAAAGACCCAAGAGAGGTACCTGGCTCTGAAGAAATTCCTCAAAGGACTGTCTTACTTCCGCCTCTTCCAGAAGGGACGAATTCAGCTTCCATAGGCCTCTCCCCATGCGGGGGGTCTCTGTAACATTCAAAGTAAAGAAAATGAAACAGTGATCGGAGAACTCCACCTCAACAGTGGACACTGCAGAAGAGACGGCTTCCTCCTTTAAAAAAAACCTATCTATCCTAGACCTACTGCTTCCCCTAAGAAAGGTGAAACCCCCGTGACCTGGGGTGTGCCGGATGTGGACATCCACCAGGCGATCTTCGCTTACTATGCTATTCAAGGCTACGCTATCATAAGCCAGCCGGTCTCCGGGGCCTCCCCTATCACGGAGTCTGGTTACAGTATTAAAATCCCCACCGAAGACCACCTGCCGGCTTGTAAAAAGATAGGGCTTGATCCTCAGGAAGAGACATTTACGGTCCCACTTAGATTGCGGGCCATAGATATTGATGAGCTGAAGCTCCTGTCCCCTCATGAAGACGTCAAGGACCAAACATCTCCCCATTTCTACCTCAATCACCCGTCTGCATTCCACCTCCGCGGTCTTAAAAAGGACCGCTACCCCGCTATACGGCTCGACCGCAAGAGACCAGTATTTGTAGATTGTGAGCCCTCGCGGGCAGGGTCCTCTCTCCTCCTGTACCAGTTGTGACTTGTATTTTTCAAGATTATTGTACTTGTTTTATTATGTATACCCCTCCTCACATGTAAAGCGCCATGGAATAAATGGCGCTATAATAATAAATAATAATAATAATAATAATAATAATAATAATAATGAGGGCCCACTCCTCCATTCCCTCTTTGCTTTGTAGATGGACCCCAGGTCCGTTAGTCTGGTCTCCTGCAAAAATAAAATATCAGCCTCAACCCGGGTGAAAAAATCAAAGGCCGTAAATCTAGCTGTATCTGACTTTATGCTGGCGACATTAATTGACGCCAGAGTCAACGGGGTAGGTTCCGCCATCATGAGTGATTGAGTTAGATGGCCTGTTTTTTAACCGTACCCCCTGATTTCCTCTTCCCCTCTGAGGAGGAGCCCGACTCACCCCTCCTCTTTAAAGACACCGAGGTGTCCATATCCTCCTTTACAGTACTGGACTTCCCAGAAATAGATTCCTCGCCCCTGGACCCCAAGGTAGTCCTCTCCCCCCAGAGGAGTGTGAATCCCCCGGAGGACAGACCTCACCATTCCCCGAAGGCACCCCAGATGTTGCGTCCGGCTCCTCACCCCCGACCTCCGACACAGCAGAGTCATCGAGGGCTTGGAACCGATTGGAGAGGGGGATCAGAGGGGAGTCGGTGAGCCCTTCCGTAGGCACCCCAGTGGCCAGGGGGGGGGGCTTAGATTTTTTAGCCTTGTTCTTCTTCTTCCGACTCTTACCGGTACAATTGTCACCGGTTTTTTTAGGCTGCTCCACCACCTCTTCATCCAGACTTTCATACTGGGAAGAGTTATCAGAAGCAGCCAACTCCTCCCTCTCCATCCTCCGGATCTCCTCGCTCACCGCCTTCTCCCCCAGGGCCTCAGAGGCTTCGGCTGCCGCGTCCAGGCTGGGGGCAGTCATCACCCCAGTTGCCTGAGGCTTATCCTGCCCCCTGCCCTTACGGCGCCTCACCTGTTGCCACTGGTGGGCAGATGTACCAGCCTCGCCTTTCCTCACTGACCCCTCAGCTCCCCTCAAGCCTCCACCCTCAGCCCCAGCAGAAGCTGCACCACCAGGGACCCCCCCGGGGCTCCCCCCTGCCGGGCCAGAGATGGTGCTGGAAAAGGAACGGGGGCAGCAGCTATACGGGTGACCTAGGTCACCACACAGGTGACACCTAATGTCACCACAGGCTGCGGCAAGATGGCCTACCCCGCCACACAAGGCACATTTCTGCACCTTGCAGCCTGCGCTGAAGTGGCGGGGATCACTGCACCTGTGGCAGACCTTTGGTTGCCCCTGGTAGAAGATCTGGATTCTGTCCCTCCCCAGAAATGCTGAGGAGGGGATGTGGGTGACCGTACCTCCTGAAACCTTCAACTTTACCATGAAGGTCCAGCCCCCTGACCAAATGCCAAACTCGTCTCTATTTTTCTTAGGGACCTCGGTGACTTCCCCATAACGGGAAAGCCACGTCATTATGTCGACCCCAGAGAGTGACTCGTTACTTGTCAGAACGGTCACCCTCTTTACACTATTTTGACGAGACACCGCCTGCACGGCAAAGTCTCGCCAGCCGGGCTCCCCCTTTGCCAGTTCAAAATTCGACCAGAAAAGCTCCAAGCCCTCCGGCCGAACAAAACTGACATCGAAGAAGGAGGTGCCAAACGGATGAATCAGGGCAAAGATGTCCGTTGCCCTGAAGTCCATCTTCAGAAGGAGCTCCACAACCCTCGCCCTTGGCGGGCACGCTTCACTGCCCCTCCACCGAAGACGGACCACATTCCGCCTGGCCACCCCCTGCCCGGCTGTCGGGAGGGACCAAACCGTTTCCCCTTCCCTTTTATCTTGGAAGGCAGCCAGGCCGTGTCTATCCAGCCAAAAGGCGAAGTCCACCACTCTTCCCTCTACTTCGATCGTCCGTTCTCCCTTTTTGAGGGCCTCCAGGAAACGGCGCCACAAGACGCTATCCCTGAGGTCCAGAGGCGAGGAAACCCCTTGATTAGACCCCGAGGCTCCAGCCACCACCCTCGAATAACTCAGAGGACCTGTGGCCGGGGGGGCAGATGGACCGGCCCCCTCCCCCCTTCTCCCACTACCATCAGACACCGTACTCACACTTGCCACGATATTCACACTTGCCACCTCAGACGCACTGCCACTCGCATCCTCAACCATAGACACTTCCATACCCGCACCCTCCTCATCCACTCCATCAGTCACCGCACTCTCACTCACATGCACACTGGGGTCAGTATTATTTTGCCTCACCTTTTGGGTATTTCCAGGTTTTGTTTTCCCACTGCTACCGCCACCTACTGGTGGCATCTTCCCTGCTGGGGGGTTTGGCACACACAGTGCTGCTGTCCCTTTAAGAGTCCGGCTGCCATTGGTTTTAAGCAGCACTGTCTGACTTTCCACCACAGCAGGCACAGAGCTTCCTCCCTCACTGGCAGGTAGGAAGTCAGGAGCAGACCCGCCTCCAGCTCCATCCTGCCTTGTGGCCAGAGCCCCCACCGCAGGTAAGCCCCCCGACTCAGGGGACCCCGCCAGGCAGGCGCCCTTGCTGCTATCTGCTGCAGCTGCAGTTCCTGCACCATTGCTGACCGCAGCTAAGACCATTTTTTTTTCTTTTGCTTTGGAAGCCACGCCCCCAGCCTCCAGCTGCACAGGACAGCTATCCAAAGCTGCTCCTACATGGGCAGCGGGTGCCGAGGAGGCCACGCCCCTGAGACCGGCGGGACCCCCAGAGCCGACCCAGAGCTGGATCCACCCCCAGGAATCCCCCCAGCGGTACCAGTCCCCCGAGGCACAGCACCCCCCACCACCACACCCTGGGCCACAAACAGCCTGGCCACAGCAACTCCAGCGGATGGCCCCAGGCTAGGCCACTCCCCCTCAGCATCCACCAGCGGCGGTGCCCCCAATGCAGGAGACCCCGACTTCACCGCAGACCCCACCAGGGGAGCTTCCACCATTTTCTTTTTATGAGCCTGTTCAGCCGGAGCCGCAGGCCCCTCACCCTTTACTTTACTAGGTGCCTGGGTCTCCAGAAGCGATCCAGCTTTAACGGATCCGTAAGTGGGGGACCCAGACACCTCAGCGCTCACCGCCGGAGATGCGGTCCCGGCTGTCACTCTCCCGCCCACCACTGGGCCACCCTCCACATCATGCTCCATATCAGACACATCACTACCCCCATTACCACAAACAGAGGCAGCGCCCTGCGTGTCATGGCCTGTAATCTCCCCGCTCCCTCGCTGCGGACCCACAACAGAGGCCGAGCCGGGGTGGGTAGCGGGTGCCGCACAGCGGGACCGGGGGGCCCCAGAGAGGGGGACATACACAAATTTCTGCACAGTAGATGTTTTCTGCTTATTCCTCTTCTTAGCCTTTCTCTTCATCCCCCTCCTGGTTGCCTCGTCCTCGCAGATCTCATCCCCGAACCTCAGCTGGTTAAAACGGACCGGGGACTCGATCTGCCGGATCTGCTGCATGACGAGGCAGCCCCCCTCACTGCTACTACTCCCACCATCCTCATCCTCCCCCTCGCTCCCGCTGTCCCCTGAAGGGCCAGAATCTGACGGGAGAGCCACCTGCTCGGGGGCTATCCCGCTATGCGACGCCTGGAGATCTCTTACCAGGCCACCAGGCGGTGGGTAGGGCACGACCTCCTCCTCACATTCCTCTTCCTCATCATCCTCCTCCACCACCTCCTCCACCACCTGGCCGGAGCTCCGTGACCCCTCCAGAGCCCCACCGGCCATGGCTCTGAACCGGTTATCGTTCTCCAGCTTTTCACGGAAGGGCCCGCTGCCATCCAGGATCTCACATCTCCGGCTTTCCAGGTCTTGTATGGATTTCTTGATCATCTTGACCGCGGCGGATAGCTCGGCCTTCTTATTGCCGGAGGCCCTGTCAGACCTCTCCTTAGCTACCCTCAACTCCCCCCAGAGGGATTTTAGCTTCCTTGAGGCGTCCTCATACTCGCAGAGGTGCGCATGGACGCGGGAACCATAGACCAGGGCGGATTCTCTAGCCGCCTTGGTGCCCCAACCAAGAGGCACCGCTGCAGCACCCCTGCTCGTACTCGGCCTACCTCCGGGGGAAGGAGCCGCCGCGGCCTCAGGGGTCCTCCGGGTCTTCATGTTGGATCCTTGGCCAGATCTTGTGGCCCTAGCCGGAGTTGGAGTCCTCCCACCCCCCGCCGGCTTGGACCGGGAGGTCGGAGCCGGGGGCCCAGCCCCGGAGGCCAGTCCCAAAATGAGCCTTCTTTCCTGGGAAGGGGGCAGACAAAAAGTCCTGGATGGAAAACTTTACCTCCCTTCCCAGGAGCTCTCTCTAGGCAGCATACAGAGCACACGGCAAACAGGCTCCGCCTCTTCCTGTATGACACCCTAGAGCTGCACTCACTATTCTGCTGGTGCAGTCACTGTGTACATACATTACATTACTGATCCTGAGTTACATCCTGTATTATACCCCTGAGCTGCACTCACTATTCTGCTGGTGCAGTCACTGTGTACATACATTACATTACTGATCCTGAGTTACATCCTGTATTATACCCCTGAGCTGCACTCACTATTCTGCTGGTGCAGTCACTGTGTACATACATTACATTACTGATCCTGAGTTACATCCTGTATTATACTCCAGAGCTGCACTCACTATTCTGCTGGTGCAGTCACTGTGTACATGCATTACATTACTGATCCTGAATTACATCCTGTATTATACTCCAGAGTTGCACTCACTATTCTGCTGGTGCAGTCACTGTGTACATACATTACATTACTGATCCTGAGTTACATCCTGTATTATACTCCAGAGCTGCACTCACTATTCTGCTGGTGCAGTCACTGTGTACATACATTACATTACTGATCCTGAGTCACATCCTGTATTATACCCCAGAGCTGCACTCACTATTCTGCTGGTGCAGTCACTGTGTACATACATTACATTACTGATCCTGAGTTACATCCTGTATTATACCCCAGAGCTGCACTCACTATTCTGCTGGTGCAGTCACTGTGTACATACATTACATTACTGATCCTGAGTTACATCCTGTATTATACCCCAGAGCTGCACTCACTATTCTGCTGGTGCAGTCACTGTGTACATACATTACATTACTGATCCTGAGTTACATCCTGTATTATACCCCAGAGCTGCACTCACTATTCTGCTGGTGCAGTCGCTGTGTACATACATTACATTACTGATCCTGAGTTACATCCTGTATCATACTCCAGAGCTGCACTCACTATTCTGCTGGTGCAGTCAGTGTGTACATACATTACATTACTGATCCTGAGTTACATCCTGTATTATACCCCAGAGCTGCACTCACTATTCTGCTGGTGCAGTCACTGTGTACATACATTACATTACTGATCCTGAGTTACATCCTGTATTATACCCCAGAGCTGCACTCACTATTCTGCTGGTGCAGTCACTGTGTACATACATTACATTACTGATCCTGAGTTACATCCTGTATTATACTCCAGAGCTGCACTCACTATTCTGCTGGTGCAGTCACTGTGTACATACATTACATTACTGATCCTGAGTTACATCCTGTATTATACCCCAGAGCTGCACTCACTATTCTGCTGGTGCAGTCACTGTGTACATACATTACATTACTGATCCTGAGTTACATCCTGTATTATACCCCAGAGCTGCACTCACTATTCTGCTGGTGCAGTCATTGTGTACATACATTACATTACTGATCCTGAGTTACATCCTGTATTATACCCCAGAGCTGCACTCACTATTCTGCTGGTGCAGTCATTGTGTACATACATTACATTACTGATCCTGAGTTACATCCTGTATTATACCCCAGAGCTGCACTCACTATTCTGCTGGTGCAGTCATTGTGTACATACATTACATTACTGATCCTGAGTTACATCCTGTATTATACCCCAGAGCTGCACTCACTATTCTGCTGGTGCAGTCATTGTGTACATACATTACATTACTGATCCTGAGTTACATCCTGTATTATACTCCAGAGCTGCACTCACTATCCTGCTGTGCTACTATTCATCCTGGTTTGCAGGTGATGTATGGGGTCTTCCAGTCTTCCAGATTGTAAGGAGTTGTCCTCCCCCTCTCTGAGACCCCCATGTATCAGATATTTGTGGCTTGTCCTGTGTATTGCTAAGATGGCAATAAAAGTTCAATTGAGTTTGTTCAGGACCAGGGACAGCGAGAATCCAGAGCTGTAATCACAAATTTTCTCTGCAGAGTACTTACAGATTTAGGTAGGGCTCACATGGTGCAGTCTGTACCCTGGAAGCTGAAGGAGCCATCCGCTGGTTAGTTCACTTTACGGCCCACATTGGTGCATGGTGTCATGTCCAGCACCTTGGCCAGCAGTGGTCGGTGCATGCTGTCATGTCCAGCACCTTGGGCAGCAGTGGTCGGTGCATGGTGTCATGTCCAGCACCTTGGGCAGCAGTGGTCGGTGCATGGTGTCATGTCCAGCACCTTGGCCAGCAGTGGTCGGTGCATGGTGTCATGTCCAGCACCTTGGCCAGCAGTGGTCGGTGCATGGTGTCATGTCCAGCACCTTGGCCAGCAGTGGTCGGTGCATGCTGTCATGTCCAGCACCTTGGGCAGCAGTGGTCGGTGCATGGTGTCATGTCCAGCACCTTGGGCAGCAGTGGTCGGTGCATGGTGTCATGTCCAGCACCTTGGCCAGCAGTGGTCGGTGCATGGTGTCATGTCCAGCACCTTGGCCAGCAGTGGTCGGTGCATGGTGTCATGTCCAGCACCTTGGCCAGCAGTGGTCGGTGCATGGTGTCATGTCCAGCACCTTGGCCAGCAGTGGTCGGTGCATGCTGTCATGTCCAGCACCTTGGGCAGCAGTGGTCGGTGCATGGTGTCATGTCCAGCACCTTGGCCAGCAGTGGTCGGTGCATGGTGTCATGTCCAGCACCTTGGCCAGCAGTGGTCGGTGCATGCTGTCATGTCCAGCACCTTGGGCAGCAGTGGTCGGTGCATGGTGTCATGTCCAGCACCTTGGCCAGCAGTGGTCGGTGCATGCTGTCATGTCCAGCACCTTGGGCAGCAGTGGTCGGTGCATGGTGTCATGTCCAGCACCTTGGCCAGCAGTGGTCGGTGCATGGTGTCATGTCCAGCACCTTGGCCAGCAGTGGTCGGTGCATGCTGTCATGCCCAGAGTTTTATCTAGAGTTTTTGGCACCCGGGGCAAGAATTCATTTTGGCGCCCCCCCCTCCACCAAGGACATATGCGATTTGCACACTTAGTCATGTACCCACGAGCTCCTCTCCCTAATGCTCTCAATATTCAGTAAAACACTGAGATAAGCTGGAAGAGAAGCTCGATGTCACAGGACCATAAGTATGAAAATCACATGTGAGCGAAGTGTCCATGTGACGACTACTGGAACCTGCAGAGCTGAATCCTGACATCGCAGCTTCTGAATTCTCACAGCTAATGCACTGCACACTTTTAGGATTCTCCCTTGCCGGTGGACAGTCATGTCAGCACAAGCATGTGCTTTGTATACTTCTGACCACATTCTGACAAGACCTGCCCGGCCTCGCTCAGTTCATTGAGCGAGGCCACAAATGTCTAGTCGGCGTGTGACCGCACGTATGTAAATCTCCAGCACGAGAGAATCCTGACAGCGTGCAATGCGCACTGTGAGAATTCAGAAGTCTGCAGTCACAAAGAATGACTGCAGACTCATTACAAACCTGGACATCCCCTTTAATGCTCCTAACATAAATAAAAACATGAGAGTAAGTCAGTATTACAAATAACATTTACATCCAGGTACCTTATACTGTAGATGACGTCGGCTCTGGAATCTTCTTTTCTTCATCTTGTCTGGACCCCATGATCAGTTTTCTCAGCCACAGCCATCTCTGCAGACTTCCATCTTCTCCGCTCTTTTGCAGAAAATCTCCACATGACGCCCTTAAAGATACAAGTGTCATTATAATGCTCCTGAATAAAAAATTGCCCCTCACTATATTGTCTGCACAAAATATGACCCCCACACTGTCCCTCTTATGGTACATGCTCTTCACACTGACCTCTCCTTTCCATACTGGCCCCCTCTTCACAATGTCTTCTCATACTGTGTCCCCCTATAGGGCCCAGTATTTATACTGTACTCTCATCACACTCCGCCTCCTTGGTATACTGTCCCCTCCTGGCTGTGCCCTTACACTGTCCCTCAATGCTACGCTCCCACTGCTCAGTTCTATTCTGGGTTCTCCCCTCACACTGTCTCCTCACACTATTCCTGTTGTGAATTCTGTGGCAGAGCTCCCTCCTGTGGTCACAAGTGGTACTTCGGCTGATTCTCTCTGTGAGCTTCTGTTGGTGGAGGGAAGTGGTACTGCGGCTTCTGAGTTTCCTCCCTCAGGTGATCTGGTGAGGTCGTTAGGTGCTTCTCTACTTAACTCCACCTAATGCTTTGATCCTGGCTTCCTGTCAATGTTCCAGTGTTGGACTTGCTTTTCCCTGGATCATTCCTGTGGCCTGCTGCTCTGCATAGCTAAGTTCTTCTTTGCTATTTGTTTGCTATTTTTTCTGTCCAGCTTGTCTAATTTGTTGCTGGAAGCTCTGGGACGCAAAGGGTGTACCTCCGTGCCGTTAGTTCGGTACGGAGGGTCTTTTTGCCCCCTTTGCGTGGTTTGCTTTAGGGTTTTGTGTAGACCGCAAAGTTACCTTTTCTATCCTCGATCTGTTAAGAAAGTCGGGCCTCACTTTGCTGAATCTATTTCATCTCTACGTTTGTCTTTTCATCTTAACTCACAGTCATTATATGTGGGGGGCTGCCTTTTCCTTTGGGGTATTTCTCTGAGGCAAGGTAGGCTTATTTTCTATCTTCAGGCTAGTTAGTTTCTCAGGCTGTGCCGAGTTGCATAGGCAGAGTTAGGCGCAATCCACGGCTGCCTCTAGTGTTGTTTGGAGAGGATTAGGGATTGCGGTCTGCAGAGTTCCCACGTCTCAGAGCTCGTTCTATGATTTTGGATTATTGTCAGATCACTGTATGTGCTCTGACCGTTATGTCCAGTGTAGTACTGAATTGCCTTTCATAACAGTACAGGAAGCCCAAAGTACTAATGATTCTCAATAGAGGGAAAAAAGAAGTTCTGAGACCATTTTTTTTTCTTTGCACTGTGTTTTGCCTTTTTTTTCCCCTAGACATTTGGGTGGTTCAGTACACAGGTGTAGCGATGGACATTAGAAGTCTGTCTTCATTTGTGGATCAGCTCTCGGCAAGAGTACAAAAGATTCAAGACACTATTGATCAGAAAGCTATGTTGGAACCAAGAATTCCTATTCCTGATTTGTTTTTTGGAGATAGAACTAAGTTTCTGAGTTTCAAAAATAATTGTAAATTATTTCTGGCCTTGAAACTTCGCTCCTCTGGTGATCCAGTTCAACAGGTTTTGATTGTTATTTCTTTTTTGTGCGGCGACCCTCAGGACTGGGCATTTTCTCTTGCGCCAGGAGATCCTGCATTGAGTAATATCGATGCGTTTTTCCTGGCGCTCGGATTGCTGTACGATGAACCTAATTCAGTGGATCAGGCAGAGAAAAATTTGCTGGCTCTTTGTCAGGGTCAGGATGAGATAGAGGTATATTGTCAGAAATTTAGAAAGTGGTCCGTGCTCACTCAATGGAATGAATCTGCGCTGGCAGCTATGTTCAGAAAGGGTCTCTCTGAAGCCCTTAAGGATGTCATGGTGGGATTTCCTATGCCTGCTGGTTTGAATGAGTCTATGTCTTTGGCCATTCAGATCGGTCGACGCTTGCGTGAGCGTAAATCTGTGCACCATTTGGCGGTATTACCTGAGCTTAAACCTGAGCCTATGCAGTGCGATAGGACTTTGACCAGAGTTAAACGGCAAGAACACAGACGTCTGAATGGGCTGTGTTTCTACTGTGGTGATTCCACTCATGCTATCTCTGATTGTCCCAAGCGCACTAAGCGGTTCGCTAGGTCTGCCACCATTGGTACGGTACAGTCAAAATTTCTTCTGTCCGTTACCTTGATATGCTCTTTGTCATCGTATTCTGTCATGGCATTTGTGGATTCAGGCGCTGCCCTGAATTTGATGGACTTGGATTATGCTAAGCGTTGTGGGTTTCTCTTAGAGCCCTTGCAGTGTCCTATTCCATTGAGAGGAATTGATGCCACGCCTTTGGCCAAGAATAAGCCTCAGTACTGGACCCAGCTGACCATGTGCATGGCTCCTGCACATCAGGAGGTTATTCGCTTTCTGGTGTTGCATAATCTGCATGATGTGGTCGTGTTGGGGTTGCCATGGCTACAAGCCCATAATCCAGTATTAGATTGGAAATCCATGTCGGTGTCCAGCTGGGGTTGTCAGGGGGTACATGGTGATGTTCCATTTCTGTCAATTTCGTCATCCACCCCTTCTGAGGTTCCAGAGTTCTTGTCTGATTACCGGGATGTATTTGATGAGCCCAAGTCCGATGCCCTACCTCCGCATAGGGATTGTGATTGTGCTATCAATTTGATTCCTGGTAGTAAATTCCCAAAAGGTCGACTGTTTAATTTATCCGTGCCTGAGCACGCCGCTATGCGCTGTTATGTGAAGGAATCCCTGGAGAAGGGGCATATTCACCCGTCATCGTCACCATTAGGAGCAGGGTTCTTTTTTGTAGCCAAGAAGGATGGTTCGCTGAGACCTTGTATAGATTACCGCCTTCTAAATAAGATCACGGTTAAATTTCAGTACCCCTTGCCATTGTTATCTGATTTGTTTGCTCGGATTAAGGGGGCTAGTTGGTTCACCAAGATAGATCTTCGTGGTGCGTATAATCTGGTGCGAATCAGGCGAGGAGATGAATGGAAAACTGCATTTAATACGCCCGAGGGTCATTTTGAGTATCTAGTGATGCCATTCGGACTTGCCAATGCTCCATCAGTGTTTCAGTCCTTTATGCATGACATCTTCCGAGAGTACCTGGATAAATTCCTGATTGTGTACTTGGATGACATTTTGATCTTCTCGGATGATTGGGAGTCTCATGTGAAGCAGGTCAGAACAGTTTTTCAGGTCCTGCGTGCTAATTCTTTGTTTGTGAAGGGATCAAAGTGTCTCTTTGGTGTGCAGAAGGTTTCATTTTTGGGGTTCATCTTTTCCCCTTCTACTATCGAGATGGATCCTGTTAAGGTCCAAGCCATCCATGATTGGACTCAGCCGACATCTCTGAAAAGTCTGCAAAAGTTCCTGGGCTTTGCTAATTTTTATCGTCGCTTCATCTGCAATTTTTCTAGTATTGCCAAACCATTGACCGATTTGACCAAGAAGGGTGCTGATTTGGTCAATTGGTCTTCTGCTGCTGTGGAAGCTTTTCAAGAGTTGAAGCGTCGTTTTTCTTCTGCCCCTGTTTTGTGTCAACCAGATGTTTCTCTTCCGTTCCAGGTCGAGGTTGATGCTTCTGAGATTGGAGCAGGGGCTGTTTTGTCGCAGAGAGGTTCTGATTGCTCAGTGATGAAACCATGCGCTTTTTTTTCCAGGAAGTTTTCGCCTGCTGAGCGAAATTATGATGTGGGCAACCGAGAGTTGCTGGCCATGAAGTGGGCATTCGAGGAGTGGCGTCATTGGCTTGAAGGAGCTAAGCATCGCGTGGTGGTATTGACTGATCATAAGAACTTGACTTATCTTGAGTCTGCTAAGCGGTTGAATCCTAGACAGGCTTGTTGGTCGCTGTTTTTTGCCCATTTTGACTTTGTGATTTCGTACCTTCTGGGCTCTAAAAATGTGAAGGCGGATGCTCTGTCTAGGAGTTTTGTGCCCGACTCTCCGGGTTTGTCTGAGCCGGCAGGTATCCTCAAGGAAGGAGTAATTGTGTCTGCCATCTCCCCTGATTTGCGGCGGGTGCTGCAAAAATTTCAGGCTAATAAACCTGATCGTTATCCAGCGGAGAGACTGTTTGTCCCTGATAGGTGGACCAATAAAGTTATCTCTGAGGTTCATTGTTCGGTGTTGGCTGGTCATCCTGGAATCTTTGGTACCAGAGAGTTGGTGGCTAGATCCTTTTGGTGGCCGTCTCTGTCGCGGGATGTGCGTGTTTTTGTGCAGTCCTGTGGGATTTGTGCTCGGGCTAAGCCCTGCTGTTCTCGTGCCAGTGGGTTGCTTTTGCCCTTGCCGGTCCCGAAGAGGCCTTGGACACATATCTCTATGGATTTTATTTCTGATCTTCCCGTTTCTCAAAAGATGTCAGTCATTTGGGTGGTCTGTGATCGCTTTTCTAAGATGGTCCATCTGGTACCCTTGTCTAAATTGCCTTCCTCCTCTGATTTGGTGCCATTGTTCTTCCAGCATGTGGTTCGTTTACATGGCATTCCAGAGAATATCGTTTCTGACAGAGGTTCCCAGTTTGTTTCAAGGTTTTGGCGAGCCTTTTGTGGTAGGATGGGCATTGACTTGTCTTTTTCCTCGGCTTTCCATCCTCAGACTAATGGCCAGACCGAACGAACCAATCAGACCTTGGTAACATATCTGAGATGCTTTGTTTCTGCCGATCAGGATGACTGGGTGTCCTTTTTGCCTTTGGCTGAGTTCGCCCTTAATAATCGGGCCAGCTCGGCTACCTTGGTTTCGCCATTTTTCTGCAATTCTGGGTTCCATCCTCGTTTCTCTTCAGGACAGGTTGAGTCTTCGGACTGTCCTGGTGTGGATACTGTGGTGGACAGGTTGCAGCAGATTTGGACTCATGTAGTGGACAATTTGACCTTGTCCCAGGAGAAGGCTCAACGTTTCGCTAATCGCAGACGCCGTGTGGGTCCCCGACTTCGTGTTGGGGATCTGGTTTGGTTATCTTCTCGTCATATTCCTATGAAGGTTTCCTCTCCTAAGTTTAAACCTCGTTTCATTGGTCCGTATAGGATTTCTGAGGTTCTTAATCCTGTGTCTTTTCGTCTGACCCTTCCAGATTCTTTTTCCATACATAACGTATTCCATAGGTCATTGTTGCGGAGATACGTGGCACCTATGGTTCCATCTGTTGATCCTCCTGCCCCGGTTTTGGGGGAGGGGGAATTGGAGTATATTGTGGAGAAGATTTTGGATTCTCGTGTTTCTAGACGGAAACTCCAGTATCTGGTTAAATGGAAGGGTTATGCTCAGGAAGATAATTCCTGGGTTTTTGCCTCTGATGTCCATGCTTCCGATCTTGTTTGTGCCTTTCATGTGGCTCATCCTGGTCGGCCTGGGGGCTCTGGTGAGGGTTCGGTGACCCCTCCTCAAGGGGGGGGGGTACTGTTGTGAATTCTGTGGCAGAGCTCCCTCCTGTGGTCACAAGTGGTACTTCGGCTGATTCTCTCTGTGAGCTTCTGTTGGTGGAGGGAAGTGGTACTGCGGCTTCTGAGTTTCCTCCCTCAGGTGATCTGGTGAGGTCGTTAGGTGGTTCTCTACTTAACTCCACCTAATGCTTTGATCCATGCTTCCTGTCAATGTTCCAGTGTTGGACTTGCTTTTCCCTGGATCATTCCTGTCGCCTGCTGCTCTGCATAGCTAAGTTCTTCTTTGCTATTTGTTTGCTATTTTTTCTGTCCAGGTTTTCTAATTTGTTGATGGAAGCTCTGGGATGCAAAGGGTGTACCTCCGTGCCGTTAGTTCGGTACGGAGGGTCTTTTTGCCCCCTTTGCGTGGTTTTCTTTAGGGTTTTGTGTAGACCGCAAAGTTACCTTTTCTATCCTCGATCTGTTAAGAAAGTCGGGCCTCACTTTGCTGAATCTATTTCATCTCTACGTTTGTCTTTTCATCTTAACTCACAGTCATTATATGTGGGGGGCTGCCTTTTCCTTTGGGGTATTTCTCTGAGGCAAGGTAGGCTTATTTTCTATCTTCAGGCTAGTTAGTTTCTCAGGCTGTGCCGAGTTGCATAGGCAGAGTTAGGCGCAATCCACGGCTGCCTCTAGTGTTGTTTGGAGAGGATTAGGGATTGCGGTCTGCAGAGTTCCCACGTCTCAGAGCTCGTTCTATGATTTTGGGTTATTGTCAGATCACTGTATGTGCTCTGACCGCTATGTCCGGTGTAGTACTGAATTGCCTTTCATAACATATTCCCCTCCCTCCTCATAGTGTCTCCTCTCACATCCCTCCTGTTCACCATACTGTCTCCTCATATATTTACCCCCTCACTTTCTACACTGCCTGCACACCTGACTCCCCATACTGTAGCTGCACACATCCCATCACCCTCACTCCCCGTACTCTGTTCACATACATTTTTCACATCGCTACTCTTACTGTGTCCACATACATTCCCCTGTTCACTCCTCATACTGTCTGCACCCATCCCCCATACTGTTTCCTCATGCATGCCCCCCATTCCCCAGTACTGTTTCCTCATACATGCCCCCTATTCCCCAGTACTGTTTCCTGATACATGCCCCTAATTCCCCCGTACTGTTTCGTCATACATGCCCCCCATTCTCCTGTACTGTTTCCTCATATATGCCCATTATTTTCCTCTACCCCACCTTATCATTGCTCTCTTCACCACCTCCATCTTTGCCTTCTCCGCCACCACTATCATTGCTTTCTCCCCCACCACCCCATAATTTTCCATTCCACAACCTCCATCATTTCCTCCTTCCCCAGCACTCCCATCATTGCTCATTCCACCACCTCCATCATTTCCTCCTTTGCCTTTTCCACCACATCCAACATTTTCTCTTCCCCCACCATCCCCATCATTGCCCTTTCCACCACCATCATCATTGTCCTTTCTGCCGCCATCACCATACTTGCCCATTCCACCACGCCATCATTTTCTCCCCCACCAATATCATCAGTGCTTTCCACCACCACCATCCTTGTCCATACTACCACCTCCATCATTTATTTCCCCCCTCACTATTGCCCTTTCCACCACCTCCTTGATTTCCTTCTCCTCCCACCATCATTCCATCATTACCCATTCCAATTTCCACCCCATCATTGCCCATTCCACCACCTTCATCATTTCCTCCCCCATCCCCATAATTGCCCATTCCACCACCTTCATCATTTCCTCCCCCACCCCCTTCATTGCCCATTCCACCTCCATTATTGCCACCTCCATCATTGCCCATTCCAGCACATCCATCATTTCCTCCTCCCCCTCTATCCCAATTATTGCCCTCTCCCCATCAGCCCCATCATTGCCCTCACCTCTCCTGCCTGTACACACACAAAACCATTTTACTCTACACATTCACCCGCAGTGCTACGCATGCACACACACACACACACACACACACACAACATACACACAGCACCTCTATATATACACACACAGCACCTCTATATATACACACACAGCACCTCTCTATACAGACAGACAAAGACACAAAGCACCTCTATATATATACACACACACACACACACACAAAACCTCTCACGTTTCCACACGCTCTGCCGCAGCATCTCATCGCCTTCCTCTGACACAGCCGGCAGCTGAATGATGATGTCATCCAGCGGCGCTGCCTGTGTGAGAGGAAGCGCGGGCAGGGAGACAGATCGCTGCAGCTCTGCTGCTGTTTTCTCTTGTAGGCAGCAGAGCTGCAAGGATTTCTCCCTGCACATGTGCAGCCGCGGTATGTCCGCACATGTTGGGAGCCGGCGCGCTGCAGCTTCTCTGTGCCGGCTGTCAGCTTGCCATTCGGCAAAGAGGACAGCCGACTCTCAATCCGGGGGGTGGCAGAATGCAGCCGCCGGGGGAGATATTCCGGACCGCCGCATTAGGCAGCTCGACTGCGCCCCCCCTGCTGGCTGCGCCCAGGGCACATGCCCCAGCTGTCTCCCCCTAGATACACCACTGGTCATGTCCAGCAGCTTGGCCAGCAGTGGTCGGTGCATGCTGTCATGTCCAGCATCTTGGCCAGCAGTGGTTGGTGCATGCTGTCATGTTCAGCACCTTGGCCAGCAGTGGTTGGTGCATGGTGTCATGTCTAGCACCTTGGCCAGCAGTGGTCAGTGCTGACTGGGGTCAGGACACTTGCATAGAGGTAGCCCACTGGCTGACAACATGCCCTTCTGAACGAGGCCTTCATGGTGTCATGTCCAGCACCTTGGCCAGCAGTAGTCGGTGCATGCTCTCATGTCCACCACCTTAGCCAGCAGTGGTCGGTGCATGGTGTCATGTCCAGCACCTTGGCCAGCAGTAGTCGGTGCATGCTGTCATGTCCAGCACCTTGTCCATCAGTGATCGGTGCATGCTGTCATGTCCAGCAGCTTGGCCAGCAGTGGTTGGTGCATGCTGTCATGCCCAGCATCTTGTCCATCAGTGATCGGTGCATGCTGTCATGTCCAGCAGCTTGGCCAGCAGTGGTTGGTGCATGCTGTCATGTCCAGCACCTTGGCCAGCAGTAGTCGGTGCATGCTGTCATGTCCAGCAGCTTGGCCATCAGTGGTCAGTGCTGAGTGGGGTCAGGACGCTTGCACAGAGGTAGCCCACTGGCTGACAACATGCCCATCTGAACGAGGCCTTAGGAAACAGGTACCTTAATGCAGAACCTTATAATGTTAACTAAAGCAGAATATCAGAGGTTAAAGTGATCGACTCTGGGAAGGTCCCTGTGATAATCCCGTCTTGTCGCGTTGCTCTGCTGCTCAGTGTTGTCATAGGGCCATGCGTTCTGCTTGCAGTATTGGCCGGTCTTGTACATATTTCTTCGCTGTAGTTGTCTTCACCTCGTTCTGCGTCTTATCTACATTGTATTCAGTTGTGTGAATGAATCGCCCCCACGTAAGGGCAATGGGGTACTCGGTACCGGGTCCTTCAGTTCCCTCGGTGGGGATGTCACGGTGGCCCGACCCGGACCGTGGCCCTATGAGGGGCGCCCAATAAAAGGGTAGAGTTCGTAGATAACGGTAGTGTTCGTGACGCCACCTGTGGCATTCGGTCAGGGTGACCGACGCTGCTTAGGGGTCCGCTGGGGTGATGGAATGGCAGCTAGATGGTATACCTTCCCACAGGTGAAGTATATCCTCAGGACTTCCCAGTAGTGTAGATGGTGATGGTGGATGGTGCAAGGCGCGATGAATAACGAGGACACAATGGGTGCAGTCTCTTTACCTTTACTGAAGGCTTCAGCATCCACAGTCCAGAGTGCCGGATGACAGAGCAGGCAGAGTCCGGCCGGTCTGATGGCAATTCCAGAGTCCCCTTATCCAGGTGGAAATCAGTAGCCTTCCCCTTGCGCACAGTAACGTAGTAGGTCCTTACTTGCATTATCTACCATAAGGTCCTCACTCTTGTTACTCCTCTCTGTCCCCCAGATGGATAGGACAAACCCGTATGACTGTGGTGGCCTGAGGCTATTTTATAGGGACCTTAGCGTCGCCCCTCCTCTGCGTTGCCACCTTGTCTGCTTAGGTTCTTAGGGCGGACAGCCAACTTGGAATTGACTGTCCTGCCGGTCTCTGAATTAAAGCGTAGAGTCTATTACTCCCTCAGTGTTCCGGCCACCGTCTCTGCGCTCAGTGGGAGGCAGCCTGCTTCTAGCTGGTCTCCCACTGGTGTTTCACTCCTGTTGCTACGACTTCTGTGCTCACTCACTATGGCACACTTCCTTTCTTGTCCTTTCTTAGGAGGCTGCCGCATGGGTTGCAGGCGCAGCTCCGTGTCCTTCTTTCCCTTTCCTGGGCTGAGCCCAGTCTCTCCTCTCCTCCTGGCTCCAACTCCAACTTCTCTGACTCTGACTGACTTCCTAACCAACCCCCAGTTTTACCCAAGTGTGAGGAGTGGCCTAATAGATAGAACCTTTTCCTCCCCCTGGTGGTCGGCATGTGAAGTGTGTGTGTGGCTGTGATACCTGGCAGGGTGAACTCCTTTGGTGCCATCAGACGTAACATCGCTCCCCCCTGGTGGAAGAACGACATTACTGCAACGACCAGGACTCTGGAGCACTGCATGAATCTCCCCATAAAGTGTATATAACGAGGATATAACGAGGCCATTGTGGATTCATGTCTCCAGCGGTTCCGGCGTCGGCGTCTTCTCTTTATTACCCTCATACAGAACACGGCAACTCTTCAGTTGTTTACTTACAAGCAAAAAAATTTGGAAAAAATAAAACACTAAAGATACAGCGCCTTGTGAAACTATTCGTCCCCCTGGAACTTTTCAACCTTTCCCACATATCGTGCTTCAAACATAAAGATACCAAATGTAAATTTTAGGTGAAGAATCAACAACAAGTGGAATACAATTGTAAAGTTGAATGAAATTTATTGGTTGTTTTAAATTTATGTGGAAATTCATAAACTGAAAAGTGGGGCGTGCAATATTATTCATCCCCTGTAACTTAATACTTTGTTGCGCCCCTTTTGCTGTGATTACAAGTCTCTTGGGGTTTGTCTCTATCAGTTTTGTACATGGAGAGACTGAAATTCTCCTCGTTCTTCCCGGCAAACAGCTGGAGCTCAGTGAGCTTTGATGGAGATCGTTTGTGATCAGCAGTTCTTGGCTCTTTCCACAGATTCTCCATTGGATTGAGGTCTGGACTGTGACTTGGCCATTCTAACACCTGGATACGTTTATTTGTGAACCGTTCCATTGTAGATTTTGCTTTATGTTTGGGATCATTGTCTTGTTGGAAGACAAATCTCCGTCCCAGTCTCAGGTCTTTTGCAGACTCCAACAGGTTTTCTTCAAGAATGGTCCTGTATTTGGCTCCATCCATCTTCCCATCAGTTTTAACTATCTTTCATTACAGGTCCTTCTCAAAAAATTAGCATATAGTGTTAAATTTCATTATTTACCATAATGTAATGATTACAATTAAACTTTCATATATTATAGATTCATTATCCACCAACTGAAATTTGTCAGGTCTTTTATTGTTTTAATACTGATGATTTTGGCATACAACTCCTGATAACCCAAAAAACCTGTCTCAATAAATTAGCATATTTCACCCATCCAATCAAATAAAAGTGTTTTTTAATAACAAACAAAAAAACCAACAAATAATAATGTTCAGTTATGCACTCAATACTTGGTCGGGAATCCTTCAATGCGGCGTGGCATGGAGGCAATCAGCCTGTGACACTGCTGAGATGTTATGGAGGCCCAGGATGCTTCAATAGCGGCCTTAAGCTCATCCAGAGTGTTGGGTCTTGCGTCTCTCAACTTTCTCTTCACAATATCCCACAGATTCTCTATGGGGTTCAGGTCAGGAGAGTTGGCAGGCCAATTGAGCACAGTAATACCATGGTCAGTAAACCATTTACCAGTGGTTTTGGCACTGTGAGCAGGTGCCAGGTCGTGCTGAAAAATGAAATCTTCATCTCCATAAAGCATTTCAGCCGATGGAAGCATGAAGTGCTCCAAAATCTCCTGATAGCTAGCTGCATTGACCCTGCCCTTGATGAAACACAGTGGACCAACACCAGCAGCTGACATGGCACCCCACACCATCACTGACTGTGGGTACTTGACACTGGACTTCAGGCATTTTGGCATTTCCTTCTCCCCAGTCTTCCTCCAGACTCTGGCACCTTGATTTCCGAATGACATGCAAAATTTGCTTTCATCAGAAAAAAGTAAAAAAAAAAAAAAAAAAAAAAGCATGAACCGCACATCCCAAAATCATACGTTGATCTAAAGCCGCTAGGCAAAAATTTATATACTGAACATGAGGTTTTCAGTTTAACATTCTGATCAGACTGTATGAAGCCCACTGCCACTTCACGGCAAACCTCGTAGTGGGTCCTATCGCCCTAACGGAGCGGAGCCGTGCGGCGACCACCGCCACAGCGGCCATGCACCAGCAGGGCGGACGGCCTGTTGCCCAACAGCACCCATGCTGCGAGACTGAGCCCCCATGACTCCAGACCGCGCCGCCCCACCAGCACAAGGCCACAGCAACAATGGCCGCCACACAGCACCAGCACCAAAATGAAAGGAGCATTGAAACTCACCTTCCTCCAGCTCTTCAGTGAGAGCCAAAATGGGCTAGACCCCTTACTTTGCAGTCTCCTCAGAAAAAAGTACTTGGGACCACTTAGCAACAGTCCAGTGCTGCTTCTCTGTAGCTCAAAAGTGGCTTTACCTGGGGAATGCGGCACCTGTAGCCCATTTCCTGCACACGCCTGTGCACGGTGGCTCTGGATGTTTCCACACCAGACTCAGTCCACTGCTTCCTCAGGTTCCCCAAGGTCTGGAATCGGTCCTTCTCCACAATCTTCCTCAGGGTCCGGTCTCCTCTTCTCGTTGTACAGCGTTTTCTGCCACATTGTTTCCTTCCAACAGACTTACCATTGAGGTGCCTTGATACAGCACTCTGGGAACAGCCTATTTGTTGAGAAATTTCTTTCTGGGTCTTACCCTCTTGCTTGAGGGTGTCAATGATGGCCTTCTTGACATCTGTCAGGTCGCTAGTCTTACCCATGATGGGGGTTTTGAGTAATGAACCAGGCAGGGAGTTTATAAAAGCCTCAGGTATCTTTTGCATGTGTTTAGAGTTAATTAGTTGATTCAGAAGATTAGGGTAATAGGTCGTTTAGAGAACCTTTTCTTGATATGCTAATTTATTGAGACAGGTTTTTTGGGTTATCAGGAGTTGTATGCCAAAATCATCAGTATTAAAACAAAAAAAGACCTGACAAATTTCAGTTGGTGGATAATGAATCAATAATATATGAAAGTTTAATTGTAATCATTACATTATGGTAAATAATGAAATTTAACACTATATGCTAATTTTTTGAGAAGGACCTGTATATGCATGATATGTGGGAAAAGGTTGAAAGGTTCCAGGGAGCTGAATACTTTCACAAGGCACTCTATCAAAAGATGAAATCCTCGACAGGAGAAAAGCTCCATCTATTCTCCTCTCTGTAAGGAGGAGAATCCCTCACAGAAGCCGCGGCTGTGAGCAGCGTCTGGCGACAGGAACGGAGAAGTCACAGGTAAAGAGGCGCCGCAGCAGCAGCGTTTATTGTAATAATGTTCACATTGGCCATAGAGCATACAAAACCTACAAGAAACAAAATGAGCAAAAACCTGCTGTAACTAAATAAGTAAAAACCAAAAGTGCATCTAAATAACACAGAGTTCTTAGTAATACTGTTCTTGATCAATAATAGCATAAAAGCCATCCCACCGTGACAAGGTGACCCTGATCGGGACGGTCCTACGCTGTCTAATATTAAAACCTTACCATGAGTCAGAGTTGACTTCAGTATGTGAATAAGGGCAGACAAAAAACCGGGTCCCGACCTGTGGACCCAGTCTGGCGAAGTCTTTAAATGTATTTTCCAGCTCAGGAGAGCACTATTAATGCACAAGTACAGCAGGTTTTCGGTCATTTTGTTTCTTGCAGGTTTTGTATGCTTTATGGCCAATGTGAACATGCATTTATGTTCTGCACGTATACCAACTTAAACCAAGCTCATTTTTTGTGCTTTTTCTTCGGATTTTTGCATCCTGTGCAAGCCGGAGTATGGCCTCCCTCTCCTGAGCTGGAAATCACATTTAAAAGCTTCCCCAGACTGGTGTCCACAGGTCGGAACCCGGTCTTTTGTCTGCCCTTATTCACAAACTCTGACACATGGTAAGGTTTTTAATATCAGACAGTATAGGACCGTCCCGATCAGAGTCACCTTGTCGTGTTGGGATGGCTTTTATGCTATTTTTGATCAAAATTATAGACAGCGAGTGGTTTCCAAACCGCACAACTGTTGAACATGCCGCGCAGCATTACTCCCCCGGTATGGTAAATAAAAGACATGACAGCAGACGGAACATGAGCACCGCTACTTACCATATATACTCGAGTATAAGCCGAGATTTTCAGCCCAAATTTTTGGGCTGAAAGTGCCCCTCTCGGCTTACACTCGAGTCACGGTCTGTGGCAGGGTTGGCGGGTGAGGGGGAGAGGGTGCTGAGGCATACTTACTTAGTCCCGGCGATCCTGACGCTCCCCCTGCCCATCACACTGTCTTCGGGTGCCACAGCTCTTCCCCAGTATAGCGGTCACGTGGGACCGCTAATTAAAGTTATGAATATGGACTCCACTCCCATAGGGGTGGAGCCGCATATTCATTTCTGTAATCAGCGGTAACGGTGACCGCTGATAGAGGAAGAGGCAGCAGCACCTGAAGACAGTGTAACGGGCAGGGGGAGCGTATGTCATATTTACCTGTCCACGATCCACACGCCGGGCGCCGCTCCATCTTCCCGGCGTCTCTCCGCACTGACTGTGCAGGTCAGAGGGCGCGATGATGCATATAGTGTGCGCGGCGCCCTCTGCCTGATCAGTCAGTGCGGAGAGACGCCGGGACGAGACGCCGGGAGCTGCAAGCAAGAAAGGTGAGTATGTGTTTGGTTTTTTTTATTGCAGCAGCAGCAGCAGCGGCGTTATATATGGCACAGATTTATGTGGAGCATCTATGGGGCCAAACTGAACGGTGCAGAGCATATAGGGCACAGCTTTATATGGAGCATCTATGGGGCAATAATCAATGGTATGGAGCATTATATATGGCACAGCTTTATATGGAGCATCTATGGGGCAATAATGAACGGTGCAGAGCATTATATATGGGGCACAGCTTTATATGGAGCATCTATGGGGCAATAATCAACGGTATGGAGCATCTATTTTTATTTTTGAAATTCACCGGTAGCTGCTGCATTTTCCACCCTAGGCTTATACTCGAGTCAATAAGTTTTCCCAGTTTTTTGTGGCAAAATTAGGGAGGTCGGCTTATACTCGGGTCAGCTTATACTCGAGTACATATGGTATTATTATTTATTTATATAGCACTATTAATTCCATGGTGCTGTACATGAGAAGGGGTTACATACAGAGTTATAGATATCGTTTACAGTAAACAAATTTACAATGACAGACTGGTACAGAGGGGGGAGGACCCTGTCCTTGCGGGCTTACATTCTATTCATTAGGCCATTGCTCCACATTATGGTATTCCTTGTAGTCATGTCCCAGATGAATTACAGACAGATGTTGCGTGCACAGACCCCAAGTGTGAAAATCGTACTGTAGTCAGCCCAAGCATCAAGATTACTGAAGGAGACTTCCCTTGATCAAGATAAGCAAAGGAGCCACTCAATCCTTTGGAGCAGTGAAGTAGCTAGTCCATCCTCTGTATCTGCTAAGGAGTCTGAACTTCCACACAATTAGCAAAGGGGCCACCCATCCTCCAGATTAACATTTAGCTAGCATATCTTCTGAAACTTTGGAAGCTGATCCCCAGTATCAATAATGCAGCCAACTCCTACTTGAGCTTAGCCCATCCTTGGGATCAGTGGAAGAGCTACAGCATCTTTAAACTCGGTGGAGGAACCAGCCTTTCACTTGGATCTCTGGAGGAGCCAGCCCTTCACTTGGATCACTGGAAGAGCCAGCCCTTCACTTGGATCAGTGGAGGAGCCAGCCCTGCACTTGGATCAGTGGAGAAGCCAGCCCTTCACTTGGACCAGTGGAGGAACCAGCCCTTCACTTGGATCAGTGGAGGAACCAGCCCTTCACTTGGATCAGTGGAGGAACCAGCCCTACACTTGGATCAGTAGAGGAGCCAGCCATTCACTAGGATCAGTGGAGGAGCCAGCCCTGCACTTGGATCAGTGGAGGAGCCAGCCCTTCACTTGGATCAGTGGAGGAGCCAGCACTTCACTTGGATCAGTGGAGGAACCAGCCCTTCACTTGGATCAGTGGAAGAGCCAGCCCTTCGCTTGGATCAGTGGAGGAGCCAGCCCTTCACTTCGATCAGTGGAAGAGCCAGCTCTTCACTTGGATCAGTGTAGGAGCCAGCCCTACACATGGATCAGTAGAGGAGCTAGCCATTCACTTGGATCACTGGAGGAACCAGCCCTTCACTTGGATCAGTGGAGGAGCCAGCCCTTCACTTGGATCAGTGGAGGAACCAGCCCTTCACTTGGATCAGTGGAAGAGCCAACCCTTCACTTGGATCAGTGGAAGAGCCAGCCCTTCACTTCGATCAGTGGAAGAGCCAGCTCTTCACTTGGATCAGTGTAGGAGCCAGCCCTACACATGGATCAGTAGAGGAGCTAGCCCTTCACTTGGATCACTGGAGGAACCAGCCCTTCATTTGGATCAGTGGAGGAGACAGCCCTTCACTTGGATCACTGGAGGAGCCAGCCCACTGTTTTCCACTTTCAGGAAAGTAGGTCCAAGTACTGTAAAATACCCAAAATAAAAGAGAAGATACTAATCCTCCTAGGTTATGTGACCGCTCCCTGTCACTGGTCGAGTCTTAGTGGCTTGCCAGCAGTGTTGACGTTACATCCACAGCACACATCACTGCTGTAGACAATCAGTAAACTGAGCGGCAGTAGCGAGTTAAATGGCTCGAACTGCTGAGCTCAATGATTGACAAAAGCAGTGATATGCGCTGTTGATTTGACATCACTGCTGCAGTCAAAATACATAGACCCCAACAGTGGCAGAGAGCTGGTGGTGGACCCAGAGAGGATTATTACTTGCTCTGTTTGTTACATTTGGTATTTTACAGTATTTGGGGTTGATTTACCTGAAGATAGAATACTCCTTTCTTGGTATTCTCTTGGTACTGATAGAGGAGTCAGCCCATTATCGGGTTCAGAAGAGGAACCCAACCAACCTGGGTATCAGATGAGCAAGTCCATCCTCAGAATCAAATCAAGAGTTAGTCTACTCTGATGATCATTAGGGGAGCCAGCCCGTCCTCGGAATCGCAGGAGAAGTCAGTTCATCGTTGGGATCAACCCCATTCTCTGGAACAGTGGAGCAGTCAAAGGATCAGCCATTTCCCATGATCAGCAGAGGAACCAGCCAATTTTTAACATCAATGGAGTTTGATTGGTAATGGATTCATGCGAGCGGAGCCTGGACCTTCTTGGTTTAGCATATAAGCCAACCTATCTCCAGGATCAGTGGTGTAGATAGTCCATCATGTGGAACAGTAGAGAATGATCTTTAGCATGAAAAATAGTGCCTGCCCATTATTGGGATCAGCGGAGGAGTCTACCTATTCTCAGTGTCAGAGGAGGAGCTTTCCCATCATTGGGATCAGTGAAAGAGCCTGCCCAATTTAGAGATTAGTGGAAGAGCCAATCTATCCTCAGGGTCAGCAGATTAGTCTGCCCATCATCAGGCTCCGTGGGGGAGACTGCCCATCTTTGGTATCAGAGCAGATGCATGGCCATGATCGGAATCCACAGAGGAGATGCCCATCTCTGGGACTAGTAATGGAGCCAATCCATCCTGGAGATCAGTGTAGTAACCAGTCCATCATGAGAATCAATAGGTAGTCCTCCTATTCTTGGCATCAATACTTGGGATCAATAATAGAACAAGTTAATTCTGTCAAGGCAGTAAGTCGCATGCCTCTCTCCTCAGCGCCGCCCTACTATCCGAGGTCACCATGTGGCTTCTTCTGTCAGACGGGCTCGCTGAGTTTTAGCGGCAGCTTAGCCTATCCTCAGCACCAGAGGCTACAGTGCAGACCTGGTAGACACCTACTCATGCCCTTCCAAGGTAATCCCGGCCTGTGGCTCAGTTAGTCCACACCCTCTGGTGTAGCATTCACCCACCAGTGTAACATTACTTTTGGTCCATGAACCCTGTTGACAAATCGGGACCCAGTGACTCTAAATCTCTAGTCCAAGTTTTGTACAAGGAGTTAAGTTATTAATGGGAGCGTCAAGACCAGCTAATACAGGCGATTAATGTAATGGCCACACTGCTTCAGAATTTGTCCGCTTCTGTGCTTCAAGCACATTAGGTCAGTCTCCATCAGCAAAGGCATGGTCTCCAGGGGAGATGCCTGGGTTTCCAGGGTCTGGTGTAGCAGCTAAGCTTCAGCTTACACTGCCGTCCTACTTTGATAGAGACCCGAAGGAGAGCGGCAGCTTCTTTAACCAATACCAGATCCACTTCACTCTCCACGCACTTTTTCCTTCGGACCAGACTAAGATTGCGTTCATGGTTTCTCTGCCTTCCGGACGAGTCTGGCCTAGGCAAACCCCTACTAGTCCTGAGATATTTTCTCAGTGGGCCGGCCTAAAAAAGAAAAATACATGGGGGCAACTGTCAAAGTGGTAACTCGCATGCCTCCTCAGTGCTGTCCTACACTTCATAGTCACCACGGGGCTTCTACTCGCGTCAACCGGCGCTGCTGTATCTGTAGGTGACTCAAGGTGGCTTTAGGGGACGCAGCAAGTCTCTGTAGGAATTTAACCCTGCAGTGTCCAGCAGAGATAAGGTTCACTGGCATATACAGTGCCAGTAGGCTCTTTATTAGGCAGCTCCTCCCACTACTCTTGGCCCAAACGTTGGTTCCTAGCATGTTTGTTCAGCTAATGTCCAGTTTCTGCTTTGTGTGTTTGTTTCCCGCCACCCCCTTCCCCCCCCCCCATTTTTGACCAGGCTACTATACCTGTTCAGCTTGATCTCTCCGCTTCTAACCTTGGCAACATTTCCTGCTCCTGTGCTGCCTTACCCAATCTCGGACCTTCTGACCACGTCTTTCTCTTTGTCCTCCCCTCTAGTGAAGACCCTTAGGCTCTAGTGAAGACCCGGTAGACACTTACTCATGCCCCTACACAGTATGCCCGTCCCATAGCGCAGTAGGTCCACAGCCTATATTGTTACACTCACCCGCCGGCGTAACACATTCTATGGATACAAGCAGGAGCAAACCCATCCTCGAGATCAACAAAGGAGCTGTGGTTGCACTCATGTCAAGAAATTTGAGCTCAAGTCCCTTTCATATAATTCGGCAGCTTCTTGTGGTTAAACCTCAGATCAAAAGTAAATTACTGCAGATTTGCTGAAGCACAAACACTGAGACATCTGCCAAAAATTTCAGAAGTTCATGCAAATTTAGCTAAAATAGCTTCCCTAAATTTAACTGGATGACGACTGAGTGCAACCAATGTGTACTCTGAAGCATTGACGCTACAGGAGTATCTCTGAACAAGATACATAATGAACAAGTCCAAAAAAGAAAAAAACAAGCTAGAATGGGTCTTCAGATGGGGTGGAGAGAAGATAAAAAGCTGTACAAGGAGGCGTTTACCTAGACAGTGTAGAGGTATAATTCAGTCACATGTTTTGATACCTAAAACCACCCAAATATTGAGTTGGTTGAGGTCTCTGGTGGTTTTTGGGTTGCTTGCAGTCTCTGTATATTGTATGTGGGTTTGTTCAGGTTTCAATATGGTGAGTTTGGGTTCATTGATTCTTCTTCATGATGGCTTTGAGTTGGTGAGCTGTCTGTATGTTTACTTTTGGTTGGTTGACGTCTCATTATCACAGCTCTGAGTTGGTTGAGGTCTCTGTATTGTGACTTCTTGGTGTTTGAGGTCTCTGACTTCTGATTGGTTGAAGTATTATTATGGTGGCTTTGCGTTGCTTAAGGTCTCTCTTTAGTGTCTTGTGGTTGGCTGAGGTCTATACATGGTGATTGAGTTGGTTGAGGTCTTCATATAGTGTTTTCTGGTTAGTTGAATTCTCTTCATGGTGGCTTTGAGTTGGTCTGTTTATGGTCCTTCTGGTTGGTTTAGGATTCTCCATGATAGCACTGAGTCGGTTGAGATCTTTGTATAGAGTCTTCTGGTTGGTTGGTTGAGGTCTCATTATGGTCATTCTGGTTGGTTGAAGTATGTTTATGGTCCTTCTGGTTGGTGAGGTCTCCGTATGGTCCTTCGGATTAGCTGAAGTCTCCTTATGGTCCTTCTAGTTGATTGAGATCTCATTATGGTTCCTTCGGGATAATTGAGGTATCCTTCTGGTCGGTTGCGGTCTCATTATGGTGACTAGGGTTGAGCGACCTTGACTTTTTTAGGGTCGAGCCGGGTTTCGCGAAACCCGACTATCTCAAAAGTCGAGTCGAGTGAAATCGGCCGATTATGACCGAAACACGAAACCCAATGCAAAGCCAATGGGATTTTTTTTTTTCTCTCTCTCTCTCTCTCTCACTTTTGAAAATGAACGATCCGTTTCGCTCAACCCTAATGGTGACTTTGGATTGGTCGAGATTTCTTCGTGGTGGCTTTGGGTAAGTTGAGGTCTCTGTATGTTGACTTTGTGTTGATTGAGGTTCCATACTTGACTGCGGCACTCATTTGGACCAATTGGTTGATGATGATTGTTCCAGATGGTTTAGGAATACTGCATCGTAATTTCTGGAGATTTGCATATTAGTATAATAAGTTTTGCCAGGAGGCATGGAGGGATGCAAACATGAGAAGTTTTACATTTTCCTCCAAGTTGTGGGCAGGGGGAGTGATGCGTCATTTACCCAACGTAATGAGGTGAAGCAGCTCTCCTGGGCACACCACCGACCACAGGAACTAACACACTGAGTCGTTTCCACATCAAAAAGCAGCTGCAAACAGTAAACTGGATCCAGATGATGAGCATCGGCCACGAGAAGCGCAAACATAGACTTACACCGGAGATTCTCACTTTCTCATGTCGGATGAAAAGCTTTTTTTTTTTTGTTTTAAAAGGAAAATAAAAGGTTTCCATATCAGGAGCTGAGTACGGTCACGGTGCTTCTTTCCTTCGTTGTGGTGCTTCCTCTCGTCATGGCATCTAAGTCCATTTGCTACAAATATTTCCTATGGTTTCAGCCACCAGGGATTCTAGGTATCACATGACTGATGGGCTCGTTGCAATGTATCAGTGCAGGAAAAAGTCTTTGAACTCTTAAGAGTTTGCTACAATTTACATATTAACAAGAATGAAATATTCACTGTTTCAAGGGCAGATGAAATTGCTTCCAGCTGGATAAGGAGCAGCTACAATAGTAACAGTGTGTGAGGGACAGGTACAGCAGGCTGACAGCCGCCCCTCACGTACAGACGTCCGACCTCACCTGTCCCCCTGACTTCGCATATCCTGAGATGAGAAGCACGACATGACCAACTTACTAAAAAATCATGATTTTGTGATACTCTGTTGGGCGATCCAATCGGCAAACGTGGCCCCGTGGGGCCTCCTAGTGGTTGTGATGTGAATTGCAGCTGCTATAGAACTAACTAGAACAGGTGGATCGTCAAAGCCCAAACTCCACCTGTGCACATGGGTTACAGGTATTGGTGCAGCAGGTACTTCAGGCATGTGGGAAACAGGAAGCAGTGGTTATTGAAACTGCAGACAGGTAGCAGAGATACTGGAAGTCGCAAGCAGGCCGGAGACGTCCAGGAGACCACAGGCAGGTATCAGAGATACTTAAGGCAAAAAGTGGACAGGAGATGTCCTTGAAGCAACAGGCAGACTCATAGGAGAGGTTGTGTAAGGTTGGAAACAGGTAGCAGATGTATTGAAAGCCATAGGCAGACTGGAGATGTCCTCGAGAGCACAGACAGGTAGTAGTTGTACTGGAGGATGAAGGCAGGCGAGAGAAGTCTTGGAGACCAAAGAACAAAAAGCAAGGTTACTGGAAGACGCAGGCAGGCCAGAGATATCCGGGAGACCACAGAAAGGCAGCATATGTACTGGAAGCCGCTGGCAGAAAGGAGACATTCCTGGAGACCGCAGACAGAAAGCAGAGTTACTGGAAACAAAAAGCGGACAGGAGACATCATAGAAGCTGCAGGCTGATATGTAGCAGAGATAATGGAAGACCAGAAACAGGTAGCAGAGCTATTGAAAACTGAAAACAGGTAGCAGAGGTACTGAAAACCGCAAACAGGTATCAGAGGTACTGGAAGCCGCAGGCAGACCGGAGAAGTCCTAGAGATTACCAACAGATAGCAGAAATACTGAAATACTCAGGAGGCAGACAGAAGACGTGTCATCTGCAAAGCCTGATATGGAGCACAACAGAGTTCAGAGGACCAGAGTGAGGAGAGCACAGCTCAGATCTGGGACAGGTGCGTAGCAGTGGCATTGAGCATTAAATGGCAGTATTATTCACTTACTTTATGGTGGTATTTAGTTTGCCTATTGTAAAGCATCATTATTAGACTACTAGATTGTGGCCCGATTCTAACGCATCGGGTATTCTAGAATATGCATGTCCCCGTAGTATATGGACAATGATGATTCCGGAATTCGCGGCAGACTGTGCCCGTCGCTGATTGGTCGAGGCAACCTTTATGACATCATCGTCGCCATGGCAACCATTATGACATCATCGTCGCTGTGCCCGTCGCTGATTGGTCGAGGCAACCTTTATGACATCATCGTCGCCATGGCAACCATTATGACATCATCGTCGCTGTGCCCGTTGCTGATTGGTCGAGGCCTGGCGGCCTCGACCAATCAGAGACGCGGGATTTCCAGGACAGACAGACAGACGGAAAAACCCTTAGACAATTATATATATAGATTCTATACATTGAGCTACATGGCGGTATAATGTTGGCACTGTATGGTGACATGGTGTGTTGCTACTAGTAAAATATATATGTGGAATTGTTATTTAAGCACTATATTGACCCTTTATATTAACATACTACTTACTCGAACACTATATAGCACTTTTCTTACATTACATTTTGAATGGAGATGTTATTTGACCATTGTTTCTCTTTTGGTCTTATTTGAGAACTGTATTGTAGTATTACTGCGGTGTTATTTCAGCGCTGTATAGCGGCATGACATTGAAGGATTAGATTACTTTATATATGGAGACGTTACTTTGGCATCGTTTGTTAGTTTTATTTAAATACTCTATTGCGGTATTATATGAGCACTGGATGATGGCACTGAGTAGCACTGCTCCTTAGTTAATGAGCATATCATCTCTGCCCCATGTAATGGTGGGGATGCTGTGCAGCACTGCTCTTCCGGCACTGTTATGTGGCATGATATGGTTATTTATACACAGAGGCCGATGGACATCAGCAGGCGGCTATACACAAGGTGCCACATAACGTGAGGCACACAGATGTCGGCTTCCCTCTACACTGGCCACATAGCATCTACTTGAGACCCCCATGTGCTGTTATTCAGCATTTCATAATTCAGAGGGTCTGACGATCTGGCAATATTAGTGGTAAACAGGTGATGAAGAGCAGCGGTGCTGGAGCCGATGGGGTTAATAACCAAAGGGGGGGGGGGGTCTTGTCCAGACCACAATTCAGAATTTGGACCCCAAGGTGCCATTACTTGCTTGCATTACAGAACAGAATGGATCTGGCAGGATGAAGCAGACCCTCATCAGACATTAAATGTTGGGGGTGTTGCTGTGAGGAGCGTGATTTATGGACATGCGGTGCAGTAATTAGACATCTCTGTGTCATTAACTTCCATCAGTGCGATAGATATTAGTGTTAACGAGCCTCACGTCTCATAAAGCCGCAGACTAATAGAACTGGCACATTCTTCACAAACACAACCAGCTGGTAAAAAAATGACAATCCGCAAATTATCTCACAGTGTACCACCAGGGAGCGCTGGTCCTTCTGTTAGTGCAAAACCCCATCTGTGAAGGTCAAGTCATAGGCAGAAGCTGCCAAGTGACCCAAAGCACTTCATCTACTATACTCTAGTCACATCCAGAGCTGCAGCACCAATTCTGCTGACTGTCATTTAGGACCCATCATTAGTAATGGACTTCTGATGAAAAATCTAGCATTTACAAATGCACACAAAGGGGGTGTAGAACAGGGACCCACTCTACAATGTCTGACAGCCCTAATAGACTATTTAGGAAAGGGTTGTCCTGATGGTAAAATCCATCTACAGCCCCACTATGGGGAGCTCACCACATACAGATTTATACAGTTCTAAAATGTACCATGGCACAGACACACGCTGCAGATTCGACCCCCCCTTTCTCCCCCACTGCATTCGCTGATGCAAAAACCAAGCCCTATGGCAGGCACACTCTGTGCAACTTGATACCAGTGTGTCGCAGCCCACTGAAGAAGTTTTATGGCTTTACGCTGCAAATTTCAGTCTCCCTGCACTACCAATTCCCTCCTCCTAACCAATACCAGCCAAAACTGGTATAGGAACCATGTACTTCTATTGTTCTTTCATGGGTATATATATTGACACCGATCCGGGCTAGAGATATAAGAATTATATATTCCAGATGTCCATCGATAGATCTACTGTATAACTCACTGAAAGCGCTAGAAGCTAAATGCAATGAGTGCAAAGTGCGGGTTTCTCCGCAAGCGGTTCAGGTAATTACTCTGTGTTTACACTTAAAGAATTCCCATGTTATGGAGTACATGCTGATCATTGTATCTTTCTTATATGAGATTCATACAGCGAGATATGCGTAAAAATAGTTTTCATATTCTAAATAAAGGGGAGGTTTCAGCCTCCCAGTGAGATCACTACAGGTGAAGGGCTTTGGTTTTAGACTAGGAAATAACTTAGTGAAACAGCATTCTTGCAGTGTTTTTTTGTCCAGGATCTAGCATGTGACATGCATCTTGATGTGTCTCCTGAGCACATGGGCAACCAGGAGGTGAAATAATCTGAATGACCTGTAAGTTTTCTTTTCAATTTTAATCCCATTTTATTTGTAATTGTAATGTGCACATGATTTTTCTTCTTTATAATATCTTGTTATACTTTGTAAACACTGCCTACCTTTTTTGGAGTAAAATGTAAAATTACTAGCTTGTATCTCCATGCTCTATAACGAACTGTCAAATCCTCTGAGGTGAATTAAGCTACTGATTTGGGTTGGCTCCGGACCCATTAATAATTACGCAATCGGAGCTGGTGGCAGCAGACCTTGCCCTGTGCAATCAGGTGTCTTTGCAGCGACAGCCGGCGTTCATAATTATCGTTCCCGCCTGTGTGGGAGTAATTATATCACTCTCACTGCAGCGTGCCCAATAGCCAGTACATAGCAGGCAGCCCTTCTGGTGACTAATTACCCCAGGTGCAGTACCCTGACTGACCTGAGAGTAAGGGGGGTGCCAGAGAGCTGCAAGTTCCAAAGCGGAACTGGGAAGTGGGATATAGATAAATCCCCTTCAGAAGGAACTAGGGGTAACCAAACAACCCCAGTTCATGACAAATTGGTATGAGTGGTGGGGATGATAAAGGTATCTTCCCCGTGAACCATGACAGATTGATGGGATCCTGGTGGGATCTGTGACGTATTGGTGGCAGCATGGTGGGATTCCGTGATATACAGTCACCACTAGGAGGAGCTCACTACATACAGATTTATACAGCACCCACTAGGGGGAGTGTTATGATTAGGCAATTCAGTACCACAGTGAACATAGAGGTCAGAGCACATACAGTGATCTGACAATAATCCAAAAACATAGAACGAGCTCTGAGACGTGGGAACTCTGTTGACCGCAATCCCTAATCCTATCCAACAACACTAGAGGCAGCCGTGGATTGCGCCTAACGCTACTTATGCAACTCGGCACAGCCTGAGAAACTAGCTAGCCTGAAGATAGAAAATAAGCCTACCTTGCCTCAGAGAAATACCCCAAAGGAAAAGGCAGCCCCCCACATATAATGAATGTGAGTAAGATGAAAAGACAAACGTAGAGATGAAATAGATTTAGCAAAGTGAGGCCCGACTTTCTGAACAGAGCGAGGATAGGAAAGGTAACTTTGCGGTCAACACAAAACCCTAAAAACCACGCAAAGGGGGCAAAAAGACCCTCCGTACCGAACTAACGGCACGGAGGTACACCCTCTGCGTCCCAGAGCTTCCAGCAAACAAATAGATAAGCTGGACAGAAGAAAAGCAAACAAAATAGCAAAAGAAAACTTAGCTATGCAGAGCAGCAGGCCACAGGAACGATCCAGGAGGAAAACAAGTCCAATACTGGAACATTGACAGGAAGCCAGGATCAAAGCACTAGGTGGAGTTAAGTAGAGCAGCACCTAACGACCTCACCACATCACCTGAGGGAGGAAACTCAGAAGCCGCAGGACCACTTCCCTCCACCAACGGAAGCTTACAGAGAGAATCAGCCGAAGTACCACTTGTGACCACAGGAGGGAGCTCTGCCACAGAATTCACAACAGTACCCCCCCCTTGAGGAGGGGTCACCGAACCCTCACCAGAGCCCCCAGGCCGACCAGGATGAGCCACATGAAAGGCACGAACAAGATCGGGAGCATGGACATCAGAGGCAAAGACCCAGGAATTATCTTCCTGAGCATAACCCTTCCACTTAACCAGATACTGGAGTTTCCGTCTTGAAACACGAGAATCCAAAATCTTCTCCACAATATACTCCAACTCCCCCTCCACCAAAACCGGGGCAGGAGGGTCAACAGAAGGAACCATAGGTGCCACGTATCTCCGCAACAATGACTTATGGAATACGTTATGTATGGAAAAAGAATCTGGAAGGGTCAGACGAAAAGACACAGGATTAAGAACCTCAGAAATCCTATACGGACCAATGAAACGAGGTTTAAACTTAGGAGAGGAAACCTTCATAGGAATATGACGAGAAGATAACCAAACCAGATCCCCAACACGAAGTCGGGGACCCACACAGCGTCTGCGATTAGCAAAACGTTGAGCCTTCTCCTGGGACAAGGTCAAATTATCCACTACCTGAGTCCAAATCTGCTGCAACCTGTCCACCACAGTATCCACACCAGGACAGTCCGAAGACTCAACCTGTCCTGACGAGAAACGAGGATGGAACCCAGAGTTGCAGAAAAATGGCGAAACCAAGGTAGCTGAGCTAGCCCGATTATTAAGGGCGAACTCAGCCAAAGGCAAAAAAGGACACCCAGTCATCCTGATCAGCAGAAACAAAACATCTCAGATATGTTTCCAAGGTCTGATTGGTTCGTTCGGTCTGGCCATTAGTCTGAGGATGGAAAGCCGAGGAAAAAGACAAGTCAATGCCCATCCTACCACAAAAGGCTCGCCAAAACCTCGAAACAAACTGGGAACCTCTGTCAGAAACGATATTCTCTGGAATGCCATGTAAACGAACCACATGCTGGAAGAACAATGGCACCAAATCAGAGGAGGAAGGCAATTTAGACAAGGGTACCAAATGAACCATCTTAGAAAAGCGATCACAGACCACCCAAATGACTGACATCTTTTGAGAAACGGGAAGATCTGAAATAAAATCCATAGAGATATGTGTCCAAGGCCTCTTCGGGACTGGCAAGGGCAAAAGCAACCCACTGGCATGAGAACAGCAGGGCTTAGCCCGAACACAAATCCCACAGGACTGCACAAAAGTACGCACATCCCGCGACAGAGATGGCCACCAAAAGGATCTAGCCACTAACTCTCTGGTACCAAAGATTCCAGGATGACCAGCCAAGACCGAACAATGAACCTCAGAGATAACTTTATTCGTCCACCTATCAGGGACAAACAGTTTCTCCGCTGGACAACGATCAGGTTTATTAGCCTGAACTTTTTGCAGCACTCGCCGCAAATCAGGGGAGATGGCAGACACAATTACTCCCTCTTTGAGGATACCCGCCGGCTCAGATACACCCGGAGAGTCGGGCACAAAACTCCTAGACAGAGCATCCGCCTTCACATTTTTAGAGCCCGGAAGGTATGAAATCACAAAGTCAAAACGGGCAAAAAACAACGACCAACGAGCTTGTCTAGGATTCAACCGCTTGGCGGACTCGAGATAAGTCAAATTCTTATGATCAGTCAAGACCACCACGCGATGCTTAGCTCCTTCAAGCCAATGACGCCACTCCTCGAATGCCCACTTCATGGCCAGCAACTCTCGGTTGCCCACATCATAATTTCGCTCAGCAGGCGAAAACTTCCTGGAAAAAAAAGCGCATGGTTTCATCACTGAGCAATCAGAACCTCTCTGCGACAAAACAGCCCCTGCTCCAATCTCAGAAGCATCAACCTCGACCTGGAACGGAAGAGAAACATCTGGTTGACACAACACAGGGGCAGAAGAAAAACGACGCTTCAACTCTTGAAAAGCTTCCACAGCAGCAGAAGACCAATTGACCACATCAGCACCCTTCTTGGTCAAATCGGTCAATGGTTTAGCAATACTAGAAAAATTGCAGATGAAGCGACGATAAAAATTAGCAAAGCCCAGGAACTTTTGCAGACTTTTCAGAGATGTCGGCTGAGTCCAATCATGGATGGCTTGGACTTTAACAGGATCCATCTCGATAGTAGAAGGGGAAAAGATCAACCCCCAAAATGAAACCTTCTGCACACCAAAGAGACACTTTGATCCCTTCACAAACAAAGAATTAGCACGCAGGACCTGAAAAACCGTTCTGACCTGCTTCACATGAGACTCCCAATCATCCGAGAAGATCAAAATGTCATCCAAGTACACAATCAGGAATTTATCCAGGTACTCTCGGAAGATGTCATGCATAAAGGACTGAAACACTGATGGAGCATTGGCAAGTCCGAATGGCATTACTAGATACTCAAAATGACCCTCGGGCGTATTAAATGCAGTTTTCCATTCATCGCCTCGCTTAATTCGCACAAGATTATACGCACCACGAAGATCTATCTTGGTGAACCAACTAGCCCCTTTAATCCGAGCAAACAAATCAGATAACAACGGCAAGGGGTACTGAAATTTAACCGTGATCTTATTTAGAAGGTGGTAATCTATACAAGGTCTCAGCGAACCATCCTTCTTGGCCACAAAAAAGAATCCTGCTCCTAATGGCGACGATGACGGGCGAATATGCCCCTTCTCCAAGGACTCCTTCACATAACTGCGCATAGCGGCGTGCTCAGGCACGGATAAATTAAACAGTCGACCTTTTGGGAATTTACTACCAGGAATCAAATTGATAGCACAATCACAATCCCTATGCGGAGGTAGGGTATCGGACTTGGGCTCATCAAATACATCCAGGTAATCAGACAAGAACTCTGGAACCTCAGAAGGGGTGGATGACGAAATTGACAGAAACGGAACATCACCATGTACCCCCTGACAACCCCAGCTGGACACCGACATGGATTTCCAATCTAATACTGGATTATGGACTTGTAGCCATGGCAACCCCAACACGACCACATCATGCAGATTATGCAACACCAGAAAGCGAATAACCTCCTGATGTGCAGGAGCCATGCACATGGTCAACTGGGTCCAGTACTGAGGCTTATTCTTGGCCAAAGGCGTAGCATCAATTCCTCTCAATGGAATAGGACATTGCAAGGGCTCCAAGAAAAACCCACAATGCTTAGCATACTCCAAGTCCATCAAATTCAGGGCAGTGCCTGAATCCACAAATGCCATGACAGAATACGATGACAAAGAGCAGATCAAGGTAACGGACAGAAGAAATTTTGACTGTACTGTACCAATGGTGGCAGACCTAGCGAACAGCTTAGTGCGCTTAGGACAATCAGAGATAGCATGAGTGGAATCACCACAGTAGAAACACAGACCATTCAGACGTCTGAGTTCTTGCCGTTCAACTCTGGTCAAAGTCCTATCGCACTGCATAGGCTCAGGTTTAAGCTCAGGTAATACCGCCAAATGGTGCACAGATTTACGCTCACGCAAGCGTCGACCAATCTGAATGGCCAAAGACATAGACTCATTCAAACCAGCAGGCATAGGAAATCCCACCATGACATCCTTAAGGGCTTCAGAGAGACCCTTTCTGAACATAGCTGCCAGCGCAGATTCATTCCATTGAGTGAGCACGGACCACTTTCTAAATTTCTGACAATATAACTCTATCTCATCCTGACCCTGACAAAGAGCCAGCAAATTTTTTTCTGCCTGATCCACAGAATTAGGCTCATCGTACAGCAATCCGAGCGCCAGGAAAAATGCATCGATATTACTTAATGCAGGATCTCCTGGCGCAAGAGAAAATGCCCAGTCCTGAGGGTCGCCACGCAAAAAAGAAATAATGATCAAAACCTGTTGAACTGAATCACCAGAGGAGCGAGGTTTCAAGGCAAGAAATAGTTTACAATTATTTTTGAAACTCAGAAACTTAGTTCTATCACCAAAAAACAAATCAGGAATAGGAATTCTTGGTTCTAACATAGATTTCTGATCAATAGTGTCTTGAATCTTTTGTACTCTTGCCTAGAGCTGATCCACACATGAAGACAGACTTCTAATGTCCATTGCTACACCTTTGTCCTGAACCACCCAAATGTCTAGGGGAAAAAAAAGGCAAAACACAGTGCAGAGAAAAAAAAAATGGTCTCAGAACTTCTTTTTTCCCTCTATTGAGAATCATTAGTACTTTGGGCTTCCTGTACTGTTATGATTAGGCAATTCAGTACCACAGTGAACATAGAGGTCAGCGCACATACAGTGATCTGACAATAATCCAAAAACATAGAACGAGCTCTGAGACGTGGGAACTCTGTTGACCGCAATCCCTAATCCTATCCAACAACACTAGAGGCAGCCGTGGATTGCGCCTAACGCTACCTATGCAACTCGGCACAGCCTGAGAAACTAGCTAGCCTGAAGATAGAAAATAAGCCTACCTTGCCTAAGAGAAATACCCCAAAGGAAAAGGCAGCCCCCCACATATAATGACTGTGAGTAAGATGAAAAGACAAACGTAGAGATGAAATAGATTTAGCAAAGTGAGGCCCGACTTTCTGAACAGAGCGAGGATAGGAAAGGTAACTTTGCGGTCAACACAAAACCCTAAAAACCACGCAAAGGGGGCAAAAAGACCCTCCGTACCGAACTAACGGCACGGAGGTACACCCTCTGCGTCCCAGAGCTTCCAGCAAACAAATAGATAAGCTGGACAGAAGAAAAGCAAACAAAATAGCAAAAGAAAACTTAGCTGTGCAGAGCAGCAGGCCACAGGAACGATCCAGGAGGAAAACAAGTCCAATACTGGAACATTGAGAGGAAGCCAGGATCAAAGCACTAGGTGGAGTTAAGTAGAGCAGCACCTAACGACCTCACCACATCACCTGAGGGAGGAAACTCAGAAGCCGCAGTACCACTTCCCTCCACCAACGGAAGCTTACAGAGAGAATCAGCCGAAGTACCACTTGTGACCATAGGAGGGAGCTCTGCCACAGAATTCACAACAGGGGAGCTCACTACATACATAATAATAACAATAATACATTTTTATTTATATAGCGCCAACATATTCTGCAGCGCTTTACATTATAGAGGGGATTTGAGCAGACAATAGACATTACAGCATAACAATAAACACAGATCAAAACAGATACCAAGAGAAATGAGGGCCCTGTTCGCAAGCTTACAAACTATGAGGAAAAAAGGGAGACACGAGAGGTGGAGGGTAACAATTGCTTTCGTTGTTCAGACCAGCCATAGTGTAAGGCTCGGGTGTTCATGTAAAGCAGACAGATTGGAACGGGGAGAGTTGGGTAAGAGGGAGGCTGATTAGTAGAAAGTTACAATAGTCCAGACGAGAATGAATAAGAGAAACAGTAAGAGTTTTTGCAGAGTCCAAAGTAAGAAAAGGGCGAATTCTAGAAATGTTTTTGAGGTGCAGATTACAAGAGTGAGCCAGTGATTGGATGTGGGGGGTGAATGAAAGCTCGGAATCAAGGATGACCCCAAGGCAGCGGGCATGTTGCTTGGGAGTAATGGTGGAACCACACATGGAGATGGCAATGTCGCCTCTGGAGCCGTTCTTCTTTTCTTCATCTTGTCCAGACCCCATGATGAGTTTTCTCATCCACAGCCATCTCTGCAGACTTACATTTTCTCCGCTCTTTTGCAGAAAATCTCCTGAGGACAGCACGAGCTGCCGGTGCTGAGACGGAGTTGCAGCAGGCACCACTGGAAGAGGGTGAGTATGAAGTCTTCAGGGAGGGGGCGGGATGGAGGGAGGGAGGGGGTAACGGGCGCTTGACCCCAGACTTTATAAAAAAAACCTTGCTCAAGTGCGCCCCCCCATCCTGCCGCCCTAGGCACGTGCTCTCAAGTGCCTAGTGGCAAATACGGCCCTGGTCTCCTCACACTATTCCCCTCCTTCCTCATACTGTCTCCTCTCACATCCCCCCTGTTCACCATCCTGTCTACTCATATATTTACCCCCTCACTGCCTGCTCACCTGACTCCCCATACTTTGTCTGCACACAACCCATCACCCTCACTCCCCGTACTCTGTCCACATCCATTTTTCACATCGCTACTCATACTGTGTCCACACACATTCCCCTCGTTCGCTCACCATACTGTCTGCACCCACCCCCCATATTGTTTCCTCACATATGCCCCCCATTCCCCCATACTGTTTCCTCATACATGCCCCCCATTCCCCAGTACTGTTTCCTCATACATGTCCCCCATCCTCCCATCCTGTATGCATGGCTTGGCTCCCCATCTTGTATGCATGGCTAGGCTCCCCCATCCCCCCATCTTGTATGCATGGCTCGGCTCCCCCATCCTCCCATCTTGTATGCATGGCTCGGCTCCCCCATACTCCCATCTTGTATGCATGGCTCGGCTCCCCCATACTCCCATCTTGTATGCATGGCTCGGCTCCCCCATCCTCCCACCCTGTATGCATGGCTCTCCATCCTCCCACCCTGTATGCATAGTTCCCCCATCCTCCCACTCTGTATGCATGGCTCCCCCATCCTCCCACCCTGTATGCATGCATAAAAAAAAGAGAAAAAAAAAACCTTACTCAAGTGCGCCCCCCCATCCTGCTGCCCTAGACACGTGCCCTCGAGTGCCTAGTGGCAAATATGGCCCTGCAGTCACCTCTTGGACTTTCTTACTGCAAACAGGTTTATACAGCCCCCCATTAGGAGGACCTCACTACATACAGATTTATACAGCCACTACTAGGGGGAAATAAATACATACAGACTTATACAACCACCACTAGAGGGAGCTCACTAAATACAGATTTATACAGCCACCACTAGAGGGAGCTCATTACATACAGATTTATACAGCCACCACTAGAGGGAGCTCACTAAATACAGATTTATACAGCCACCACTAGAGGGAGCTCATTACATACAGATTTATACAGCCACCGCTAGGTGAGCTCACTGTATACAGATTTATACAGCCACAACTAGAGGAAACTCACTGCATGCAGATTTATACAGTCCTCACTGGGGGGTGATCGTTACATACAAATATATACAGTCACTACTAGAAGGAGCTCACTACATACAAATATATATAGTCACCACTAGGGGAGCTCACTACATACAGATTCATACAGTCACCACTAGGAGGAGCTCACTACATACAGACTCATACAATCACCACTAGGGGGAGCTCACTACTTACAGTCATCTCTAGGGAGCTCACTACATGCAAATATAACAGTCACCACTAGAGGGAGCTCACTACATGCAAATATATATAGTCACCACTAAAGGAAGCTCTCTACATATAGATTCATACAGTCACCACTAAAGGGAGCTCACTACATACAAATATATACAGTCATCACTAGGGGGAGCTCACTGCAAACAGATTCTTACAGTCACCACTAGGGGGAGCTAACTAACATAGTAACATAGTTATCAAGGCTGAAAAAAGCCATTTGTCCATCTAGTCCAGCCTATATTCCGTCAGAATAAATCCCCAGATCTACGTCCTTCTAAAAAACCTAATACAGTTATATGAAAAAGTTTGGGCACCCCTATTAATCTTAAGCTTAATGTTTTATAAAAATTGTTTTTTTTTTGCAACAGCTATTTCAGTTTCATATATCTAATAACTGTTGGACACTGTAATGTTTCTGCCTTGAAATGAGGTTTATTGTACTAACAGAAAATGTGCAATCTGCATTCAAACAAAATTTGACAGGTATCAAAATTTAGGAGACACACGAGTCAAAACTGGCCACAATATATAATAACAAATAGTTTTTATTAAGTAATCAAACTTACAATAGTATAGTATTCAAAAAAGAGGACTATAAAGTGCATAGCAACTTAATCTAAGGGTACATCCAAGTCACCCATTTGTCCAGAACAGGGCCCACACAAGTATGGAACAAATATATTCGATAATAAATATCAATTAAAGTGCTGCTCACATAAGGGCTATATAGCCTAAAGCATGTGGTGATCCTAATGAAAAGGAGTATATTCACAGTGACCACAATACATGGAATACCACATGTTTCAAGCGTACAGATGGTCACACAGAAGAATCAAATGGTAAAGTTACCCATGTGTGGTTAAGGGGTCCTGCCTGGGTCCTGGGTGACGTCAAAGGTGATAACTATGAAATATCCCTACGATTATGGAGCGCCCCCAGACACAGGGCCGCAGGTTATTCGGTACCGGTCCTCTCTGTCTCAGTTCTGGGGATGTCACGGTGGCTGGACCCGGTCCGTGACCCTGTTAAGGGGAGTCCAATAAAAGGGATGATGGTAGTTTGTCAAGGTTTGCCACCTGTGGTATTCGGTCAGGGCGACCGATGCTGCTTGGGGTCCACTGGGGTGATGTGATGGCAGCTAGATGGTAAACCTTCCCACAGGTGAAGTGTGTCCCCAGGGCTTCCCAGTAGTGCAGATGGTGATGGTGTGAGGTGCAGTCAATAACGAGGACACAAGGTTGCAGTCTCTTTACCTCTTTACTGAAGACTTCAGGATCCTCAATCCAGAGCACTGTTAACAGGGCTGTCTGAGACCGGCCGGTCCGAAGGCACATCCAGAGTTCACTTTGCAGGTGGAAATCGTTGCCTACCACTAGCGCCTGTGTGTTGTAGTGCTTCCCTGCTGAGCATTCGGGATAGTCCTCACAACTGCTGTTCTCGTTCGTTCCAGTTCTTTCTAGTTCTTTCTATTCTCTGTCCCCCAGGTTTGTTATGGCTAGGACGCACCCGTTTGGCGGGAAGGCTCGGAGCTCTTCCGGGACCCTAGAGATGCCCCTCTCCACGCGTTGCCCCCTATGTCTGCTTAGGTGATGTAAGGTAGACAACCAACTTATAATTAACTGCCCTGCGGTATTTGAAGTAAGGCATAAAGTCAGTTACTTCCTCGGTGTTCCGGGCACCGGCTATGCGCCTCAGTAGGATGTTGCCGTTCTCCGGGCACGACTCCTACTGGCTCTCCTTTGTGCTTTGATCTCGTTTCTCACTGTCCACAATATCCTTCGCTTCGTGTCTCTTTCTTAGGATGCCGCCGCGGGTGGTGCAAGCGCGGTTCCGTAACGTTCTGTTCTAGGCGGTAGGTACATGCCAGGTTCCCACGCCTGACAGTGACCCCCCTGAATCTTCCCCCCGCAACACCCCCTGCCACGGGATGTTGCCTGGACAAAACCCAGTCAGCTTCTGACTAACTTTCTATCCAAACCCTAGTTTTACCAGTGTGAGGAGTGGCCTAATAAATAAAACCCTTTGCTCCCCCTAGTGGCCGGAGTGTGAAGTATAATGTGTGCTGGTGATACCTGGTCAGATGAACTCCTTTAGTGCCATCAGACGTACCATCACTCCCCTTAGTGGCAGAGCAATACTACTGCAACGACCAGGTCTCTGGGGCGCTGCACTTACATAAGAGGTTTCTGGGATTGGGATGCAGCTTTTCCATGTTAGTGAATTACTCTGGGATATTCATAGATTTACAGGGTTTGGCGACTGTACCCTCCACCTAACCCCCACACCCTCTCAGCTGCCATGTTTTGCCCTCGCTGCCAGGATATTTCCGCTGTTCCTATAAATTACAGAGAGGTTTATGTGTAATCTGCTGCCAATTGTGAGATTGGGGGTCAGGGAGGGGGCCCTAATTAAGGACTATAACTGCCTGGTTCCAGCTCCTCGCAGTTCATCATGGCGCGGCCTTCTGGCGGGTCTCCGCCGCTCGCTTTGTTGCATGTTTCGAATCGCCAGGATCCCATTAAGAAGAAATTTGTTTAATCTCTGCCTCAATGTTCACCAGTCCTCAATCATTCAAAGATGTTCACGGGTCGCATCCAAGCAGGCAACCGGCCAGACCCTCTATGGTTTCAGTATGGTCACTGACATGGAGCCAACTCCTGGAGACTGGACCCACCCAACACAAGTGATTATCCCCCCGGCCGGAGACGGGATCCCCCGTACATCTCATGTTATCAGTAATACATGGAGACTTAATACTTTTCATATGAGACATTTATAGTGAGTCTGAGAGACATTGCGTTCTCTGCCCAGCGCCATAAAGACGGTTTACGAGGAGATTTATGGCTGCAATGAAGTGATAAAGTGTCTAAAACTATTATATGGGAAGAGGGAAACAGTTCTCTAAATGGCGGAGGAGGAAAGAAAGAACAGAAACAGTGACGGTGCGATCCTGGCCAAAAGTTCTGGGACTCACACAAGTTTTGGCTTTCCCATTTTGCCTCTTTTGTTTTTGCTCCATACATTGTTACACTGTCATCAACAAATCCATAAACTTTCTGTGATTCCTCAATATTCCCGGCAGCGCTGATCCTTATCTCTCAGACTTCTGCCCTTCCCGCGTCAGCTGGATATCAGCTTCTGGGCAGATCCTGACTGATGGCCGCTCGTTCTTGTCTCATCAGAGCTCGGAGTTACCACAATTTCTGGCTTTTGTCAGTTTGATGATTGTCCACAGTTTTTCAATGGGAGGAGATCTGGGGAGTCTCCTGGACTCAGAATGTAAATGTTTTGCTCACTGATCCACTTAGTTATTAGTTGCGCCTTGTGACTGTGTATCCACATTGGAAAAAGGACTCTCCAGTCAGGATCTCCCTGGGCTGATAAGTTACAAGAACACTCGTTAACCCTTTTGATTCCGCTTAACTGTTTACTGTTTTTACTTGACTCTATTAACCCCCTGTTTACTCCCTGCGAGAAGAATTTTACCCCTGTTAATAAATTCCCCTCAACAGTTGGTCGGTCTGTTCCGTAGTGACATACTCTATCCTGCACTCTATTACACTTGGCGTAGTCGGCAGGATGTCACACGGTAGCGTGGAAGGGGCAGACCAAGCAGTTGGGGGAGGCCCCAGGTCTAGCATCTCCCTGGGAGCCATGTTAGTTAACTTGCCAAAATTCTCGGGGAGCGATGTCATGTTGTGGAGTTGGACGGAGCGCATCCGAGGGATGATGCGGATGCATTCTATGACACCAGCTCTGCAGGCGGAAATAGCTGTGATGGCCCTAGAGGGGGATGCACGGGACTCTGTTATGCTCAGACCCCCCCCCAGGCGAGAGATACCCTGGACAAAGTATTACGTATACTTGAGGAGACGCATGGGGACCCAACTGACGTAGGGGAGCTGCGCATGCGACTGTTCCGCCGGGTACAAAGAGAGGGGGAGACCGTGATGCAATATATGAACGCACTGCAGGAGCTTCATACTGCCATTATACGGAAGGACGGTGTAGGTGTGGGGTCAGTTGACGTTGTGCTGCGAGACCAACTGGTGACAGGCTTGCGAGATGTGTTGATGAAACAGGCCCTGCGAGAGCGCATGCGCGTAAAGCTAGATATGACTTTCTCTGAGGTCGGGAGTGAGGCACGCACGCGCGAGCAAGAGCAAGGGGTGGTAGTGCCAGTGGGAAAGGTATGGAGCAGGGAGGTAACAGCCCCTCAATGGGTAGAACACTTGAAGAAGGAGGTTAAGCGAGTCCGTGAGGAGGTGGCTGAATATAAGAAGATCCCTGCTGCAGAGTACAGCCCTCCGGTGCGAGAAAGAGAGACTGCCCCCCCAAAGTGAGACTAGTGCCGCTCGGCGAAGAAGACTGCCTACATGCTACAACTGCGGAGCACCCAGTCAAAATGAAGAGGAGGCGATGTGGACCCGAGATTCCCAGCTGAAGATAAGAAGAATCTGTGAGGAGATTGAGAGTCTGGGGAAGGCCCTTACTGCCGTTTTGGAGACCAGCGGCATACCCCGAGGTAACATGCGGAAGCCACCAGAAAGAAATCGTGGAGAGGTGCGCAGCATGAAGACTGCTTCGGTGGTGGCCCAGAGTGTAACTCCGTATCCTGGGGTGAAGAGCAACCACAGATGAGAGATGTCTCCCGCCGAGGTCGACGATCCAGACTGAAGCGCCCTCCAGACAGACGCAGACGTGAGTGCTGGTCGTGCAGAAAGGTGGGACACGTGTCCAGAAATTGCCCTACCCGAGAAGAGCGGTGGCAGAGATCCGCTCACCCCTCTGAGGGTCCAGAAACCACCAGAGACTAGACGGAGGTGGACATGACTTGGGGATGGGTGGACTGAGAACTCCTGCAGCCTTTGTTTGTATTGCAGTGTAGATTTTAAACAAGAGTGATGTTGCTTTAAGAGGAAGGAGTTTAGATGTTTGTGCCTGGTGTATTACTGTGAGGAGGGTGGGGCTTATATAGGGGAGGCAACTCTGGCTCTCCCTCTTTCTCTCACACGATGGACAGGAGGAAACATGTCTGCAGACTCAGGGAGTATTAGGCTATGTTCACACCTTGCGTCGGGTCCCTGCGGGTTCTCCCGCAGCGGATTTGATAAATCTGCAGGGCAAAACAACTGCGGTTCTCCCTGCAGATTTATCGCGGTTTGTTCCGCGTTTTCCGCTGCGGGTTTCCGCCTATACTATTGATGCTGCATATGCAGCAATATGCAGCATCAATAGTAATGTTAAAAATAATAAAAATTGGTTATACTCACCCTCTGATGTCCGGATCTCCTGGGCGCTGCACCCGGCGGTCCGGTTCCTAAGATGCTGTGGGAGAAGGACCCTTCGTGACGTCACGGTCATGTGACCGCGACGTCACCGCAGGTCCTGGTCGCACAGCAACTCTGACCGGACAGCCGCGTGCAGCGCCCAGGAGCTCCGGACATCAGAGGGTGAGTATAACCAGATTTTTTATTTTTTAACCCCAAATATGGTTCCCAGGGCCTGGAGGAGAGTCTCCTCTCCTCCACCCCGGGTACCACCCGCACATTATCCGCTTACTTCCCGCAACGTGGGCACAGCCCCATGCGGGAAGTAAGCGGTTCAATGTATTCCTATGGGTGCAGAATCGCAGCGATTCTGCACAAAGAAGTGACATGCTGCGGGTTGTAAACCGCTGCGTTCCCGCGCGGTTTTTCCCGCAGCATGTGCACAGCGGTTTGCGGTTTCCATAGGGTTTACATGTTACTGTAAACGCTATGGAAACTGCTGCGGACCCGCAGCATCAAAATCGCGGCGGTTCCGCGGTAGAAACCGCTAAGTGTGAATATAGCCTAATACTGGGGTTATCACCTCACATTATAGCTCATAGGAGCACACTCACCTCACACATCATATATTAGTGTAGTATCAGCTCCTACATCATATATGGGATCAATTTTTCCTCAGAAATTCATGTAGCCGCCATGTTCCCTCATGTGTACCTCCCTGCAGACATGGCTGATATACCACTCCACATTCATTATGTATTAGTGTAGTCTCAGCTCTTACATCTTATTTGGGAGTAATATTACCTCAGAGACTCATGTAGCTGCCATGTTCCCTCATGGGTCTGTTACAAGTTGCCTCACACACTGCAGAGACGGCTCCTGTGTGACCTCCCTACAGACATGGCTGTTGTGTCTTATTTCTGCTGTATTGTGCAGAGTCTTCATGAGTTTTGTGTATCTGTGTGATGGGTCAGAGCATTGACACATACAGTGTCTGCTATTGGTAGCATGGAGCTGGGCAGTTACAGGGACTAGTCACTGGTGAGAGGGAGCAGTAAAGGGGTGGTGTATATATATACCTTATATATATATATGAGGGTAAGAGGCTGCACTTCTTGTCTGTGCATTGCATGCTGCTGTCTGCTGATTCCCCTCTTCCCATTTATGGAGTCTGGTGACCTGTATGTGACCTCATCTCTGCTGCAGTACAGTCTGATGATGCTGGGTGATAACCAGGTTACTCTCACTATCTATATGTGATATATGAGAAAAGGCTCCATCTCTGCGCAGCATGCTTATCATGTATACAGACTTTGAGTACATGTTAGATCCTGGGTCTCCAGGTTATTTTTTTTGCTGCACATATAATCTGTACATGACTTCCAAATCCGTGCATTATTTCTGGAAATAAGGCAGCCTTTAGTCCTATTATGTTGCATGCTGTCCTGCCTGATATATCCACCCCTTTTTCTGTATATTCTTATGGCTGCAGGCAGCTTATCACAAGCCTGAGTGGATTACCTGGAGCCTTACTATATATATTTTATCAGGTGTCAATAATTATTCGGGGAGTAATTCAGCACATGGTGGGGTGGTGAGTGGGCACTAATAACTCAGCACATGGCGGGCAGTGAGTGGGCACTAATAACTCAGCACATGGCGGGCAGTGAGTGGGCACTAATTCAGCACATGGCGGGCAGTGAGTGGGCACTAATAACTCAGCACATGGCGGGGGCAGTGAGTGGGCACTAATAACTCTGCACATGGCGGTATGGTGAGTGGGCACTAATAACTCAGCACATGGCGGGCAGTGAGTGGGCACTAATAACTCAGCACATGGCGGGCAGTGAGTGGGCACTAATAACTCAGCACATGGCGGGCAGTGAGTGGGCACTAATAACTCAGCACATGGCGGGCAGTGAGTGGGCACTAATAACTCAGCACATGGCGGGCAGTGAGTGGGCACTAATAACTCAGCACATGGCGGGCAGTGAGTGGGCACTAATAACTCAGCACATGGCGGGCAGTGAGTGGGCACTCCTAGTGTGATGCTGCACCTTGCTCTGGAGAACACATCATGGGCCCAGTTTTCAGCCTTGTCTCTCGTCTATTGTATGTAGGTAGTGTGACTGATTGGGGACACAGACCTTGCAGTTTTCTGCACATACACTTATGGCTGCAGGCGGCTTATACTAGATCTACATATTATATTTTCTTACGATGTATGTGCAGCTGGTGGTTAGAGAGCCTGTCTGTAACTGCTGTAGAGGAGCAGGCGGCTTCTTTATTGTTACAGCATATAACAGCATTGCCCATCATCAAATGTATCTGACCTTATGGTGGGACATTTTCCAGGATCAACCTGTAATATACCTTGGTTGTAAACTTACATGGTGTTTTCATCTTCACTTATCCCACATCTTGTGCAGTTAGGGGGGGGGGGAGGGGTCCTTGAAGTTGGTTATAAATTGGTCTGGGGGATCCATTGGGATATGGATTCATCTTTTTGGAATTTAATTTGGTTCTTGATCTGGTGAATGGTAGAGGGGATTTTCAGCAAGGGTTTGTTGAATCCTCAGGAAGTTCAAGTGAACATTGGAACCCTGTGGTTGTGGTGCTCCCGAGCTAGTGGGGTAACGGCTGGGAGTAATTGTTGGTACATTTTATGTTCACTTTTTGTTTGGTAATCACCAGATCTTATGAGCTTCAAGGACTCCTCCCAGCATGTTAATGTTCTTTATGCTTTGATGTTTTATTGTATGCTGTTTTAATTCTTATATTGTCCCCTTCATATATTTGCAGGAATGGTGTATATCCACTGAGTGCTAAATTTTATATTACCTAAGATGGTGGATAGCACAGACTAAGTGGATTACCTGGAGCCGGGCAGTTGGGGGGTTCCTTGAAGTTGGTTACAAATTGGTCTGGGGGATCCATTGGGATATGGATTCTTCCTTTTGGTATTAAATATGGTTCTGATCTGGTGAAATGTGGAGGGGAGTTTCGGCAAAGGTTTGTCGGATCCTCAGGAAGTTCAAGTGAACATTGGAACCCTGTGGTTATGGTGCTCCCGAGCCAGTGGGGTAACGGCTGGGAGTAATTGTTGGTACATTTTATGTTCACTTTATGCTTGGTAATCTCCAGATCTTATGAGCTTCAAGGACTCCTCCCAGCTAGCTAAGGTTATTTATGCTTTGTTGGGTTATTGTATGTTTGTATTAATAAAGCAGGGCAGCACGGTGGCGCAGTGGTTAGCACAGCAGCCTTGCAGCGCTGGGGTCCTGGGTTCTAATCCCACCCAGGACAACATCTGCAAAGAGTTTGTATGTTCTCTCCGTGTTTGCGTGGGTTTCCTCCGGGCACTCCGGTTTCCTCCCACATTCCAAAGACATACTGATAGGGATTCTAGATTGTGAGCCCCATCGGGGACAGTGGTGATAATGTGTGCAAAACTGTAAAGCGCTGCGGAATATGTTAGCGCTATATAAAAATAAAGATTATTATAAAGATTATTAATAAAGGTGTGTATTAAAAAAAAAAAAAAAAAAGAAAGAAAGCACTTATTTGTTTCTTTTTTAGTGGGTCCTTGAAGCTAATTATAATTTGGTCAGTAGGGGTAACCATCTCAGGTTCATCATAGTATCACCCCTTGTGTGGAGGAGTAAACATCTCGGGTGTGGCCCCTGGATGGAGGGGTGTACATCATAGTATGACCCCGTGGAATGGAGATGTAACCATCTTTGGTATGGCCCCCTGGTGTGGAGGAGTGACCATCACGGTATGGCCCCCTGGTCTCCAGAAGCATTTATATCTTACAAGACCCTGTTAGGGTAAAGTCCCTGTGGTCATGGCAATCATATTCTACATGCATACAAATTGGGTTATATGCCTGGGGTGTTGGACGAGGTCCTGAATAGTACCTGGACAGGTCATATGCCTGGGGTGTTGGACTATGTTCTGAATAGCACCTGGACAGGTTATATGCCTGGGGTATTGGACTGACGTCCTGAATAGCACCTGGACAGGTCATATGCCTGGGATGTTGGACTGATGTCCTGAATAGCACCTGGACAGGTTATATGCCTGGGGTGTTGGACTGACGTCCTGAATAGCACCTGGACAGGTCATATGCCTGGTGTGTTGGACGAGGTCCTGAATAGTACCTGTGACTTGAGAATGCTGAGGCACTGATTTTGACTGTTTATATTGACCAACTCCTATTTCTTTCAAGGTTGTTGTCTGGAGAATGCAGTAATCTGGAGCATCAAACTGAAGAGCAATGTACCTAATATGGATGCCCTGGAGTCAGTGGGAGTGACTAAGAGAAAAGTAATAAAATGCATCCCGATGCCCTTTAGCCAGTGGGAGCGGCTAGGGGTGAAGACATCAAGTGCATTGACACGAAGGGCAATGTGCCTATTCCCAATGCCTTTGTCCCAGTTGGAGAAGGTTAATGGTATATGTTATCAAGTGCCTGTAAAGCAATTAACAATGGCGTGGCAAGGTTATTAATAATGTCTTTGTAGACTTTTCTGCAATAGGCTTATTTCATTTACCATGTCCAAATATTGCAGAAATTATTTAAATTATTTAATGATCGGTTATAATGTCGATTTTATATTGTGTATGGCTTTTAATTACTCCTTGTTTATAGTATCTTTCTCTTTATATACACTCATCACTTTTTGGGTAGTAATAGTAAGTGGGTTTAAGAATTGGTTACTGCACAGCCCAGCTACTGTATGTAATGGTGGTTTCTTGAACTGAAATCTGTGAATTAGTGAGTTATTAGAGCTGGCTACAATACATGCAGTATAATAGTTTTTGAGGCATCACAGATGTCATTATACAGGTAGTCAGACTGTGGCTACCCCTTTGTTATGGTTTAGTTTCTGCATTCCCTATTATAGGATCCACATTGCAGGGTGTTTAGCGGCTGTTATTTTGCTGTAGTTACCATATTATCGATCATAATTTGGTAGTGTTGCATTGTTAAAATTAATCTGTTGCAGTCCTGGAATTTTGTTCCTTATATGCGCAGTCTTTCCATAGCATGCAGATCTGGTTGATGACTTTATTAGGCATGGGTGATGGGGGTCGAGTCCATTCAAGGTGTCAAATGGCCTCACTGGTGGCGGTTTAGGAGTCAGGTGGAAGTTGCAGACAAGTTAAGGTGGACTCATTTTAACTAATAGAGGATGTAAAACCTCATGGTGGTGAGCAGGCTCGGCTTTGGTGGCCAGCCTCAAGGACGTTGTAATGGTAACATCAATCAGGGGCGGGCACAGTGGTTAAGCACAGGGTGAGGATAATAGGGTCATTGGTGCCCTGAAAGTTTACTGGCTCTGCTTGAATGGCAAGCCAGTGCGTGCCGCCCCTTTATGGCTGTCTGTCCTGGTGCTGTATGTCAGACAGCTGGGGATATCGCAGTACTTGTGAATCCCAATGTACTAGCACTCCACCTGACTCCTACTGTGATTATTTAATCCTGTGATTTGAATAAAAGCTGTGGCCATTTTGACAACCAAAATAATGTGTTTTGTGTATTTATTTTAGTACCTAGGTTTACAGTAGTTATGGTGGTTTTAAGAAGGAGTGGGGTCCATCCCATATCCAAAAGTCAAGAAACCACCGGAGACTAGACGGAGGTGGACATGACTTGGGGATGGGTGGACTGAGAACTCCTGCAGCCTTTGTTTGTATTGCAGTGTAGATTTTAAACAAGAGTGATGTTGCTTTAAGAGGAAGGAGTTTAGATGTTTGTGCCTGGTGTATTACTGTGAGGAGGGTGGGGCTTATATAGGGGAGGCAACTCTGGCTCTCCCTCTTTCTCTCACACGATGGACAGGAGGAAACATTACCCGCCCTCCCGCCCTGTTTATAATCTCTGTCCTTACACTTTTTAATTATTGCTTGTATAATGATAAATGCTTTATTGTATTTTTGAATTTGTCATTGTATATCTTGTACCAGGTTCAATTGTATATTGGCTATAAAGAGTTATTATTTGTGGCAACCTTCTAAGCCCAAGGGAAGGGCAATCCTTCAGCCATGGTTCCCTGGAGGTTTCCTCCACAGGGGTTTTTTCCTCTCCTGAGCGCTGTAGGATGACTCTTTGTGAGTCGGGGGTTTGCCAAGTTTAGTCCCATTAATGCTTTTGCAGGGACTCCTAATTTTTAAGTTTGCAAAAATGATTTAATTATAAAAAAAAAAAAAAAAAAAGGTGTCAAATGAAACTTGGAATTTATAACCCGTCACGGCTTTGCGGTTTAGGAGTCAGGTGGAAGTTGCAGACAAGTTAAGGTGGACTCATTTTAACTAATAGAGGATGTAAAACCTCATGGTGGTGAGCAGGCTCAGCTTTGGTGGCCAGCCTCAAGGACGTTGTAATGGTAACATCAATCAGGGGCGGGCACAGTGGTTAAGCACAGGGTGAGGATAATAGGGTCATTGGTGCCCTGAAAGTTTACTGGCTCTGCTTGAATGGCAAGCCAGTGCGTGCCGCCCCTTTATGGCTGTCTGTCCTGGTGCTGTATGTCAGACAGCTGGGGATATCGCAGTACTTGTGAATCCCAATGTACTAGCACTCCACCTGACTCCTACTGTGATTATTTAATCCTGTGATTTGAATAAAAGCTGTGGCCATTTTGACAACCAAAATAATGTGTTTTGTGTATTTATTTTAGTACCTAGGTTTACAGTAGTTATGGTGGTTTTAAGAAGGAGTGGGGTCCATCCCATATCCAAAAGTCATGCTAACTGGAGGGAACGTCGCCCCTGGAGGGAATGGTACGGCAGGAAGAGAAGAGTTCCACCTAGGGCAAGACAGTACCACAATGTCGGACGCCAAGGAGAGGTGGAGAAGGTGTCAGGCATCTCTGGTGAAATGACTGCGCTGTCCCAACACGTAAAGGCGAACCTGGTGGATCTACAGCCTGGGTCTGAAGGTTTTGTTGGTGAGACTCAGTCCAGCGGGAAGAAAGTGACGTTCACTCGAGAAGACCACCGAAGTGCTTTACTACCCTGCCCAGCACGAGTTCCTGAAGAAGGAGAGAAAGTGCCAAGTGTTCCTGCGACACACGTTTTCAAGGTCCGAGCCGATGAGAAGGAGGAACCACTGATGTCGTCCCCTGAGGTGAAGAATGTGCTGGCTGTCAGCTCACCAGTTCCTGATCGGACAGGGGAAATGGAGCAGCTGTGTGAGACAGGGCGTGTGGCTGAGAAGCCCTGAGAAATGATGCCCGCAGAGCCCGGCGCAGATGACAAAGAGTCCGGCCTGCATGGTCTTAATTCATCTGACTCAAGCTTTGATGAGAATGCTCCTGTCAAAAAGAGGGGGAGCTATGGAGAAGAATTGCTTGTACTAAGCCCCCAAACTGAGGAGCCCGAACAAGAAGTCCCTAAAGTTTCCGATAACGACAAGGAGGAGGATGAATCATCTACGAAGACATCTGCTAGCGGCAAAGCTTAGAAGAAGAAGAAAAAGAAGAAGACAGCACTTGTTGATGAAGCAGAGAAAGCATATCTCAACCTGACTGATGAGCAGCTCCTAAACCATTTAGTCTGGGAGTATGTACAAGAAGAAAGGCAGAAGGAGATGCGAGAATCGCAAGTATCTGACTCCCCTCCGAAGAACAAAGAGAAGCACGAAGAGTCCTCGCCCGTGGAATGGCGAGCTTTAAGAGAGGGGGAATGTAAGGAGGTTGCTTTCCCTGCTCCTTGCCTGGAACCACTTAGTCAGACAGCTGGGTTGTTGGGGGGGAGACTTTCTGCCCTGGACACAGGGGACCAGGTGACTGCTGGGAAGAGAGAGGAGAGTGGTCAGAAAAGTACGGGAGAGAGAGCGCGCCAGAGAGGGGACAGCTGCACAGAGAGAAAGCAGGCTGCAGCGCCGCACTCCCCATGACAGAGTGCTCCCCGTGAGGGCACTAAGGCTGGAGTGAGAGTGGGGACTTGGAATCCTCCATAATCTGAGAAGACTCTTCCCCTGACAGTGCAGAGACAGTGACTCAGTGCAGCCCTGGTGACCGCAGTGACAAGCAAAGATCCCTGAGTGTGATAAGTAACTGCCCAGTGTGTGTGACATCGTTACTACAGAGAAGCTGCCAGGCTTATGAAGACTCCTGCAGCAGTGATGGAGAGACTGTGCTATTTCTTGGTTCCAGTTTCACTTTGAGAAGAACAGGCTGCAGAGATTTAACTCCGGACTTTCCAGGAGACAGAGAAGAGACCAGGATCTCAAGCCCTGCTGGTGACTGTATCCACATTGGAAAAAGGACTCTCCAGTCAGGATCTCCCTGGGCTGATAAGTTACAAGAACATTCGTTAACCCTTTTGATTCCGCTTAACTGTTTACTGTTTTTACTTGACTCTATTAACCCCCTGTTTACTCGCTGCGAGGAGAATTTTACCCCTGTTAATAAATCCCCTTCAAAGGTTGGTCTGTCTGTTCCGTGGTGACATACGCAACCCTGCACTCTATTACAACTGGGTCTCCATCATGAATGGAAAAAGCATAATCCCCATATTGTCCTGGATAATAGGAGAAGTTGTTCTTGGAAGAGGAAGTATAACTGTGAGTGACCCCCTCCATGGATTAGAAGCCCCCTCACATTGTGAGCCCCCTGATTTGATGAGAATCACCCTCACATTGTGAGCCCCCTCCATGATTGAGAAGCCCCCACACATTGTGAGTGATCCCCTCCATGGATGAGGAGCCCCCGCACATTGTTAGTGACCCCTCCATGGATGAGAAGCCTCCACACATTGTGAGTGATCCCCCTCCATGGATGAGAAGTCTCCGCACATTGTGAGTGACCCCTCAAGGGATGAGAAGTCCCCGCACATTGGGAGTGACCACCTCCATGGATGAGAAGTCTCCGCACATTGTGAGTGACCCCTCAAGGGATGAGAAGTCCCCGCACATTGGGAGTGACCACCTCCATGGATGAGAAGCCTCCACACATTGTGAGTGATCCACTTCCATGGATGAGAAACCCCCGCACATTATAAGTAAACCCCTCCATGGATGAGAAACCCCCACACATTGTGAGTGACCCCCTCCATGGATGAGAAGCCTCCACACATTGCGAGTGATCTCCCTCCATGGATGAGAAGCCTCCACACATTGTGAGTGACCCCCTCCATGGATGAGAAGCCCCCGCACATTGTGAGTAATCCCCTCCATGGATGAGAAGTCTCCACACATTGTGAGTGATCCCCTCCATGGATGAGAAGTCCCCGCACATTGTGAGTGATCCCCTCCATGGATGAGAAGCCCCCGCACATTGTGAGTGATCCCCTCCATAGATGAGAAGCCCCCGCACATTGTGAGTGACCCCTACAGGGATGAGAAGTCCCCGCACATTGTGAGTGATCCCCTCCATGGATGAGAAGCCCCCACACATTGTGAGTGATCCCCTCCATGGATGAGAAGCCCCCGCACATTGTGAGTGATCCCCTCCATAGATGAGAAGCCCCCGCACATTGTGAGTGACCCCTACAGGGATGAGAAGTCCCCGCACATTGTGAGTGATCCCCTCCATGGATGAGAAGCCCCCACACATTGTGAGTGATCCCCTCCATGGATGAGAAGCTCCCACACATTGTGAGTGATCCCCTCCATGGATGAGAAGCCCCCACACATTGTGAGTGATCCCCTCCATGGATGAGAACCTCCACACATTGTGAGTGATCCACGTCCATGGATGAGAAGCCACCGCACATTGTGAGTGACCCCTCCGTGGATGAGAAGCCTCCACACATTGTGAGTAATCCACTTCCATGGATGAGATGCCCCCACACATTATAAGTAAACCCCTCCATGGATGAGAAGCCCCCGCACATTGTGAGTGATCCCCTCCATGGATGAGAAGCCTCCACACATTGTGAGCGACCCCTTCCATGGATGAGAAGCCTCCACACATTGTGAGTGATCCCCTCCATGGATGAGAAGCCCCCGCACATTGTGAGTGATCCCCTCCATGGATGAGAAGCCTCCACACATTGTGAGTGATCCCCTCCATGGATGAGAAGTCCCCACACATTGTGAGTGATCCCCTCCATGGATGAGAAGCCTCCAAACATTGCGAGTGATCCCCTCCATGGATGAGAAGCCTCCACACATTGTGAGTGATCCCCTCCATGGATGAGAAGCCCCCACACATTGTGAGTGATCCCCTCCATGGATGAGAAGCCCCCACACATTGTGAGTGATCCCCTCCATGGATGAGAAGCCTCCGCACATTGTGAGTGATCCCCTCCATGGATGAGAAGCTCCCACACATTGTGAGTGATCCCCTCCATGGATGAGAAGCCCCCACACATTGTGAGTGATCCCCTCCATGGATGAGAAGCCTCCGCACATTGTGAGTGATCCCCTCCATGGATGAGAAGCCCCCAAACATTGTGAGTGATCCCCTCCATGGATGAGAAGCCTCCAAACATTGCGAGTGATCCCCTCCATGGATGACAAGCCTCCACTCATTGTGAGTGACCCCCTCCATGGATAAGAAGCCCCCGCACATTGTGAGTGATCCCCTCCATGGATGAGAAGCCCCCACACATTGTGAGTGAGCCCCTCCATGGATGAGAAGCCCCCACACATTGTGAGTGACCCCCTCCATGAATGAGAAGCCTCCACACATTGCGAGTGATCCCCCTCCATGGATGAGAAGCCTCCACACATTGTGAGTGACCCCCTCCATGGATGAGAAGCCCCCACACATTGTGAGTGATCCCCTCCATGGATGAGAAGTCTCCACACATTGTGAGTGATCCCCTCCATGGATGAACAGCCTCCACACATTGTGAGTGATCCCCCTCCATGGATGAGAAGTCTCCGCACATTGTGAGTGACCCCCTCCATGGATGAGAAGCCCCCACACTTTATGAGTAAACCCCTCCATGGATGAACAGCCTCCACACATTGTGAGTGATTCCCTCCATAGATGAGAAGCCCCCGCACATTGTGAGTGAACCCCTCCATGGATGAGAAGCCTCCGCACATTGTGAGTGATCCCCTCCATGGATTAGAACTCCCCGCACATTGTGAGTGATCCCCTCCATGGATGAGAAGCCTCCACACATTGTGAGTGACCCCCTCCATGGATGAGAAGCCCCCACACATTGTGAGTGACCCCCTCCATGGATGAAAAGCCTCCACACATTGCGAGTGATCCCCCTCCATGGATGAGAAGCCTCCGCACATTGTGAGTAATCCCCTCCATGGATGAGAAGCCTCCACACATTGTGAGTGATCCCCTCCATGGATGAGAAGCCCCCACACATTGTGAGTGACCCCCTCCATGGATGAGAAGCCTCCACACATTGCGAGTGATCCCCCTCCATGGATGAGAAGCCTCCACACATTGTGAGTGACCCCCTCCATGGATGAGAAGCCCCCACACATTGTGAGTAATCCCCTCCATGGATGAGAAGTCTCCACACATTGTGAGTGATCCCCTCCATGGATGAACAGCCTCCACACATTGTGAATGATCCCCCTCCATGGATGAGAAGTCTCCGCACATTGTGAGTGACCCCCTCCATGGATGAGAAGCCCCCACACTTTATAAGTAAACCCCTCCATGGATGAACAGCCTCCACACATTGTGAGTGATTCCCTCCATAGATTAGAAGCTCCCGCACATTGTGAGTGAACCCCTCCACGGATGAGAAGCCTCCACACATTGTGAGTGATCCCCTCCATGGATTAGAACTCCCCGCACATTGTGAGTGATCCCCTCCATGGATGAGAAGCCTCCACACATTGTGAGTGACCCCCTCCATGGATGAGAAGCCCCCTCACATTACGAGTGATCTCATCCATGGATGAGAAGTCCCCGCACATTGTGAGTGATCCCCTCCATGGATGAGAAGTCCCCGCGCATTGCGAGTGATCCCCTCCATGGATGAGAAGCCCCCGCACATTGTGAGTGATCCCCTCCATGGATGAGAAGCCTCCACACATTGTGAGTGATCCCTCCATGGATGAGAAGCCCCCGCACATTGTGAGTGATCCCCTCCATAGATGAAAAGCCTCCACACATTGTGAGTGATCCCCTCCATGGATGAGAAGCTCCCACACATTGTGAGTGATCCCCTCCATGGATGAGAAGCCTCCACACATTGTGAGTGACCCCCTCCATGGATGAGAAGCCCCCACACATTGTGAGTGACCCCCTCCATGGATGAAAAGCCTCCACACATTGCGAGTGATCCCCCTCCATGGATGAGAAGCCTCCGCACATTGTGAGTAATCCCCTCCATGGATGAGAAGCCTCCACACATTGTGAGTGATCCCCTCCATGGATGAGAAGCCCCCACACATTGTGAGTGACCCCCTCCATGGATGAGAAGCCCCCACACATTGTGAGTGACCCCCTCCATGGATGAGAAGCCTCCACACATTGTGAGTGACCCCCTCCATGGATGAGAAGCCCCCGCACATTGTGAGTGACCCCCTCCATGGATGAGAAGCCCCCACACATTGTGAGTGACCCCCTCCATGGATGAGAAGCCTCCACACATTGCGAGTGATCCCCCTCCATGGATGAGAAGCCTCCACACATTGTGAGTGACCCCCTCCATGGATGAGAAGCCCCCGCACATTGTGAGTAATCCCCTCCATGGATGAGAAGTCTCCACACATTGTGAGTGATCCCCTCCATGGATGAACAGCCTCCACACATTGTGAATGATCCCCCTCCATGGATGAGAAGTCTCCGCACATTGTGAGTGACCCCCTCCATGGATGAGAAGCCCCCACACTTTATAAGTAAACCCCTCCATGGATGAACAGCCTCCACACATTGTGAGTGATTCCCTCCATAGATGAGAAGCTCCCGCACATTGTGAGTGAACCCCTCCATGGATGAGAAGCCTCCACACATTGTGAGTGATCCCCTCCATGGATTAGAACTCCCCGCACATTGTGAGTGATCCCCTCCATGGATGAGAAGCCTCCACACATTGTGAGTGACCCCCTCCATGGATGAGAAGCCCCCTCACATTACGAGTGATCTCATCCATGGATGAGAAGTCCCCGCACATTGTGAGTGATCCCCTCCATGGATGAGAAGTCCCCGCGCATTGCGAGTGATCCCCTCCATGGATGAGAAGCCCCCGCACATTGTGAGTGATCCCCTCCATGGATGAGAAGCCTCCACACATTGTGAGTGATCCCTCCATGGATGAGAAGCCCCCGCACATTGTGAGTGATCCCCTCCATAGATGAAAAGCCTCCACACATTGTGAGTGATCCCCTCCATGGATGAGAAGCTCCCACACATTGTGAGTGATCCCCTCCATGGATGAGAAGCCCCCACACATTGTGAGTGACCCCCTCCATGGATGAGAAGCCCCCACACATTGTGAGTGACCCCCTCCATGGATGAAAAGCCTCCACACATTGCGAGTGATCCCCCTCCATGGATGAGAAGCCTCCGCACATTGTGAGTAATCCCCTCCATGGATGAGAAGCCTCCACACATTGTGAGTGATCCCCTCCATGGATGAGAAGCCCCCACACATTGTGAGTGACCCCCTCCATGGATGAGAAGCCTCCACACATTGCGAGTGATCCCCCTCCATGGATGAGAAGCCTCCACACATTGTGAGTGACCCCCTCCATGGATGAGAAGCCCCCGCACATTGTGAGTAATCCCCTCCATGGATGAGAAGTCTCCACACATTGTGAGTGATCCCCTCCATGGATGAACAGCCTCCACACATTGTGAATGATCCCCCTCCATGGATGAGAAGTCTCCGCACATTGTGAGTGACCCCCTCCATGGATGAGAAGCCCCCACACTTTATAAGTAAACCCCTCCATGGATGAACAGCCTCCACACATTGTGAGTGATTCCCTCCATAGATGAGAAGCTCCCGCACATTGTGAGTGAACCCCTCCATGGATGAGAAGCCTCCACACATTGTGAGTGATCCCCTCCATGGATTAGAACTCCCCGCACATTGTGAATGATCCCCTCCATGGATGAGAAGCCTCCACACATTGTGAGTGACCCCCTCCATGGATGAGAAGCCCCCTCACATTACGAGTGATCTCATCCATGGATGAGAAGTCCCCGCACATTGTGAGTGATCCCCTCCATGGATGAGAAGTCCCCGCGCATTGCGAGTGATCCCCTCCATGGATGAGAAGCCCCCGCACATTGTGAGTGATCCCCTCCATGGATGAGAAGCCTCCACACATTGTGAGTGATCCCTCCATGGATGAGAAGCCCCCGCACATTGTGAGTGATCCCCTCCATAGATGAAAAGCCTCCACACATTGTGAGTGACCCCCTCAATGGATGAGAAGCCCCCGCACATTGTGAGTGATCCCTCCATGGATGAGAAGCTCCCACACATTGTGAGTGATCCCCTCCATGGATGAGAAGCCTCCACACATTGTGAGTGACCCCCTCCATGGATGAGAAGCCCCCACACATTGTGAGTGACCCCCTCCATGGATGAAAAGCCTCCACACATTGCGAGTGATCCCCCTCCATGGATGAGAAGCCTCCGCACATTGTGAGTAATCCCCTCCATGGATGAGAAGCCTCCACACATTGTGAGTGATCCCCTCCATGGATGAGAAGCCCCCACACATTGTGAGTGACCCCCTCCATGGATGAGAAGCCTCCACACATTGCGAGTGATCCCCCTCCATGGATGAGAAGCCTCCACACATTGTGAGTGACCCCCTCCATGGATGAGAAGCCCCCGCACATTGTGAGTAATCCCCTCCATGGATGAGAAGTCTCCACACATTGTGAGTGATCCCCTCCATGGATGAACAGCCTCCACACATTGTGAATGATCCCCCTCCATGGATGAGAAGTCTCCGCACATTGTGAGTGACCCCCTCCATGGATGAGAAGCCCCCACACTTTATAAGTAAACCCCTCCATGGATGAACAGCCTCCACACATTGTGAGTGATTCCCTCCATAGATGAGAAGCTCCCGCACATTGTCAGTGAACCCCTCCATGGATGAGAAGCCTCCACACATTGTGAGTGATCCCCTCCATGGATTAGAACTCCCCGCACATTGTGAGTGATCCCCTCCATGGATGAGAAGCCTCCACACATTGTGAGTGACCCCCTCCATGGATGAGAAGCCCCCTCACATTACGAGTGATCTCATCCATGGATGAGAAGTCCCCGCACATTGTGAGTGATCCCCTCCATGGATGAGAAGTCCCCGCGCATTGCGAGTGATCCCCTCCATGGATGAGAAGCCCCCGCACATTGTGAGTGATCCCCTCCATGGATGAGAAGCCTCCACACATTGTGAGTGATCCCTCCATGGATGAGAAGCCCCCGCACATTGTGAGTGATCCCCTCCATAGATGAAAAGCCTCCACACATTGTGAGTGATCCCCTCCATGGATGAGAAGCTCCCACACATTGTGAGTGATCCCCTCCATGGATGAGAAGCCTCCACACATTGTGAGTGACCCCCTCCATGGATGAGAAGCCCCCACACATTGTGAGTGACCCCCTCCATGGATGAAAAGCCTCCACACATTGCGAGTGATCCCCCTCCATGGATGAGAAGCCTCCGCACATTGTGAGTAATCCCCTCCATGGATGAGAAGCCTCCACACATTGTGAGTGATCCCCTCCATGGATGAGAAGCCCCCACACATTGTGAGTGACCCCCTCCATGGATGAGAAGCCTCCACACATTGCGAGTGATCCCCCTCCATGGATGAGAAGCCTCCACACATTGTGAGTGACCCCCTCCATGGATGAGAAGCCCCCGCACATTGTGAGTAATCCCCTCCATGGATGAGAAGTCTCCACACATTGTGAGTGATCCCCTCCATGGATGAACAGCCTCCACACATTGTGAATGATCCCCCTCCATGGATGAGAAGTCTCCGCACATTGTGAGTGATCCCCTCCATGGATGAGAATCCTCCACACATTGTGAGTGATCCCCTCCATGGATGAGAATCCTCCACACATTGTGAGTGATCCCCTCCATGGATGAGAAGCCCCCACACTATATAAGTAAACCCCTCCATGGATGAACAGCCTCCACACATTGTGAGTGATTCCCTCCATAGATGAGAAGCTCCCGCACATTGTGAGTGAACCCCTCCATGGATGAGAAGCCTCCACACATTGTGAGTGATCCCCTCCATGGATTAGAACTCCCCGCACATTGTGAATGATCCCCTCCATGGATGAGAAGCCTCCACACATTGTGAGTGACCCCCTCCATGGATGAGAAGCCCCCTCACATTACGAGTGATCTCATCCATGGATGAGAAGTCCCCGCACATTGTGAGTGATCCCCTCCATGGATGAGAAGTCCCCGCGCATTGCGAGTGATCCCCTCCATGGATGAGAAGCCCCCGCACATTGTGAGTGATCCCCTCCATGGATGAGAAGCCTCCACACATTGTGAGTGATCCCTCCATGGATGAGAAGCCCCCGCACATTGTGAGTGATCCCCTCCATAGATGAAAAGCCTCCACACATTGTGAGTGATCCCCTCCATGGATGAGAAGCTCCCACACATTGTGAGTGATCCCCTCCATGGATGAGAAGCCTCCACACATTGTGAGTGACCCCCTCCATGGATGAGAAGCCCCCACACATTGTGAGTGACCCCCTCCATGGATGAAAAGCCTCCACACATTGCGAGTGATCCCCCTCCATGGATGAGAAGCCTCCGCACATTGTGAGTAATCCCCTCCATGGATGAGAAGCCTCCACACATTGTGAGTGATCCCCTCCATGGATGAGAAGCCCCCACACATTGTGAGTGACCCCCTCCATGGATGAGAAGCCTCCACACATTGCGAGTGATCCCCCTCCATGGATGAGAAGCCTCCACACATTGTGAGTGACCCCCTCCATGGATGAGAAGCCCCCGCACATTGTGAGTAATCCCCTCCATGGATGAGAAGTCTCTACACATTGTGAGTGATCCCCTCCATGGATGAACAGCCTCCACACATTGTGAATGATCCCCCTCCATGGATGAGAAGTCTCCGCACATTGTGAGTGACCCCCTCCATGGATGAGAAGCCCCCACACTTTATAAGTAAACCCCTCCATGGATGAACAGCCTCCACACATTGTGAGTGATTCCCTCCATAGATGAGAAGCTCCCGCACATTGTCAGTGAACCCCTCCATGGATGAGAAGCCTCCACACATTGTGAGTGATCCCCTCCATGGATTAGAACTCCCCGCACATTGTGAGTGATCCCCTCCATGGATGAGAAGCCTCCACACATTGTGAGTGACCCCCTCCATGGATGAGAAGCCCCCTCACATTACGAGTGATCTCATCCATGGATGAGAAGTCCCCGCACATTGTGAGTGATCCCCTCCATGGATGAGAAGTCCCCGCGCATTGCGAGTGATCCCCTCCATGGATGAGAAGCCCCCGCACATTGTGAGTGATCCCCTCCATGGATGAGAAGCCTCCACACATTGTGAGTGATCCCTCCATGGATGAGAAGCCCCCGCACATTGTGAGTGATCCCCTCCATAGATGAAAAGCCTCCACACATTGTGAGTGATCCCCTCCATGGATGAGAAGCTCCCACACATTGTGAGTGATCCCCTCCATGGATGAGAAGCCTCCACACATTGTGAGTGACCCCCTCCATGGATGAGAAGCCCCCACACATTGTGAGTGACCCCCTCCATGGATGAAAAGCCTCCACACATTGCGAGTGATCCCCCTCCATGGATGAGAAGCCTCCGCACATTGTGAGTAATCCCCTCCATGGATGAGAAGCCTCCACACATTGTGAGTGATCCCCTCCATGGATGAGAAGCCCCCACACATTGTGAGTGACCCCCTCCATGGATGAGAAGCCTCCACACATTGCGAGTGATCCCCCTCCATGGATGAGAAGCCTCCACACATTGTGAGTGACCCCCTCCATGGATGAGAAGCCCCCGCACATTGTGAGTAATCCCCTCCATGGATGAGAAGTCTCCACACATTGTGAGTGATCCCCTCCATGGATGAACAGCCTCCACACATTGTGAATGATCCCCCTCCATGGATGAGAAGTCTCCGCACATTGTGAGTGACCCCCTCCATGGATGAGAAGCCCCCACACTTTATAAGTAAACCCCTCCATGGATGAACAGCCTCCACACATTGTGAGTGATTCCCTCCATAGATGAGAAGCTCCCGCACATTGTGAGTGAACCCCTCCATGGATGAGAAGCCTCCACACATTGTGAGTGATCCCCTCCATGGATTAGAACTCCCCGCACATTGTGAGTGATCCCCTCCATGGATGAGAAGCCTCCACACATTGTGAGTGACCCCCTCCATGGATGAGAAGCCCCCTCACATTACGAGTGATCTCATCCATGGATGAGAAGTCCCCGCACATTGTGAGTGATCCCCTCCATGGATGAGAAGTCCCCGCGCATTGCGAGTGATCCCCTCCATGGATGAGAAGCCCCCGCACATTGTGAGTGATCCCCTCCATGGATGAGAAGCCTCCACACATTGTGAGTGATCCCTCCATGGATGAGAAGCCCCCGCACATTGTGAGTGATCCCCTCCATAGATGAGAAGCCTCCACACATTGTGAGTGATCCCCTCCATGGATGAGAAGCCCCCAGACATTGTGAGTCATCCCCTCCATGGATGAGAAGTCCCCACTAGGGTTGAGCGACCTTGACCTTTTTAGAGTCGAGTCGGGTTTCGCGAAACCCGACTATCTCAAAAGTCGAGTGGAATCGGCCGATTATCGCAAAAAGTCGGGGATCGACCGAAACACGAAACCCAATGCAAGTCAATGGGGGAGCATAGTCGGCAGTGAGTAGAGGCCAGGAAAACATGCACAGAGCCCATTTTAATGGCAAAAACATCCATTCTTGTTACTGAAGCTTGTCAATCTTAATTTAGCTTATAATAATTGTAAGGCATTTTAAATTGGGGGTCATTTGGCTAAAGTTGTGGGGGGGTAGGGCTGGTTCAAGTAATTAGTGGGCCCAGTAAATCTGGACCACGTCACGGCAGTGGAGCAGGGAGAGGTAAGTGTTTCAACTTTGCAAGTGCTGTGATCCTGAGCAAGCAGGGGGGGCCCACTCGTTGGCATTGGCACTGGCACAGGGCCCCTTAAAGTACAGCGGTGTGTTTGCACGGCGGGGCGCCTCCCACCGGCAGCAACACTTTTGCGTACTATGAGAGGCCCTGTGCCAGTGACGTCGCCAACGAGTATTCCTCCCCCCACCTGATGAAGGAACCTGCACCTTCATCTGCACCTTCCTCTTTGTCCCCGTGTAAGGTGGTATGGTATGCGGGAAGGGGGACCTGACTTTCAGCTGGGTCACAATCTTGCAGTGTAGCGTGCACGGGGAATGTTGGATTATGGGTCAATGTACCAGCAGATTCATCTATCACTGGCTGGGCAATGGGCAGGATGAGGGGGAAACAGATATGGGCCCAAAGAATAAAGTGGGCTAAATGCAGTTCAAAATTGGTAACAGGACTAACCAGGGGGCATTGTTTTGTTCAGTGGAGGACAACTGGAATGAGAGGCTGACACAGAGAGTAGGCCCAAATCAGTAAGTATTCTAAATGCAGTTCAAAATTGGCAACAGTAGTAAACCGGCGGCACAGCTTTGTTCACTGTAGGAGAACAGCAAGGAGCGGCAGACACAGATAGAAGGCCCAAACCCAACTAGTAGGTCTAATGCAGTGTTGTTTTCAACAACTACTAAACGAGAGCCAGAAGATCGAAGCAATGGAGAGGAAACCTGGGGAACACCTTGGAGCGGAAGACACCATCTCTACACCCCAGACCCAACTTATAGGCCGAATGCAGTGTTGTTTTCAACAACTACTAAACAAGAGCTTTAAGATTGAAGCAATGGAGAGGAAACCTGGAGAACACCTTGGAGCGGAAGACACCGTCTCTACAACCCAGACCCAACTTGTAGGTCGAATGCAGTGTTGTTTTCAACAACTACTAAACAAGAGCTTTAAGATTGAAGCAATGGAGAGGCAACCTGAGGAACACCTTGGAGCGGAAGACACCATCTCTACACCCCAGACCCAACTTGTAGGCCGAATGCAGTGTTGTTTTCAACAACTACTAAACGAGAGCTTTAAGATTGAAGCAATGGAGAGGCAACCTGGGGAACACCTTGGAGTGGAACACACCGTCTCTACACCCCAGACCCAACTTGTAGGCCGAATGCAGTGTTGTTTTCAACAACTACTAAACGAGAGCTTTAAGATTGAAGCAATGGAGAGGCAACCTGGAGAACACCTTGGAGCGGAAGACAACGTCTCTACACCCCAGACCCAACTTGTAGGCCGAATGCAGTGTTGTTTTCAACAACTACTAAACAAGAGCTTTAAGATTGAAGCAATGGAGAGGCAACCTGGGGAACACATTGGAGCGGAAGACACCGTCTCTACACCCCAGACCCAACTTGTAGGCCGAATGCAGTGTTGTTTTCAACAACTACTAAACGAGAGCTTTAAGATTGAAGCAATGGAGAGGAAACCTGGAGAACACCTTGGAGCAGAAGACACCGTCTCTACAACCCAGACCCAACTTGTAGACCGAATGCAGTGTTGTTTTCAACAACTACTTAAGAAGAGCCAGAAGATCGAAGCAATGGAGAGGCAACCTGGGGAACACCTTGGAGTGGAACACACCGTCTCTACACCCCAGATCCAACTTGTAGGCCGAATGCAGTGTTGTTTTCAACAACTACTAAACAAGAGCTTTAAGATTGAAGCAATGGAGAGGCAACCTGGGGAACACCTTGGAGCGGAAGACACCGTCTCTACAACCCAGACCCAATTTGTAGGCCGAATGCAGTGTTGTTTTCAACAACTACTAAACAAGAGCTTTAAGATTGAAGCAATGGAGAGGCAACCTGGGGAACACCTTGGAGTGGAACACACCGTCTCTACACCCCAGACCCAACTTGTAGGCCGAATGCAGTGTTGTTTTCAACAACTACTAAACGAGAGCCAGAAGATTGAAGCAATGGAGAGGCAACCTGGAGAACACCTTGGAGCGGAAGACACCGTCTCTACACCCCAGACCCAACTTGTAGGCCGAATGCAGTGTTGTTTTCAACAAATACTAAACAAGAGCTTTAAGATTGAAGCAATGGAGAGGCAACCTGGGGAACACCTTGGAGCGGAAGACATCGTCTCTACACCCCAGACCCAACTTGTAGGCCGAATGCAGTGTTGTTTTCAACAACTACTAAACGAGAGCTAGAAGCTCTAAGCTATGGAGAGGAAACCTGGGGAATACCTTGGAGCGGCAGACACCGTTAGTAGGCCCTACCGAAGTAGTAGTAGTAGCCCCAATGCAGGTTTCAAATTCCTATAGGCTGAAAACCAGACTATTGACGCTCAGCTTTTTTAAAAGGAGGACAGCTGTATTGAGTGGCGCAGACAGACACAGGTAGTAGGCCTTAAACACAACATTTGGCTCAATGCAGTTTAAAAAAGGTTACAGGGATACACAGGCAGCATTGGTCTGTTCAGTGGAGGACAATTTCAATTATGGACCACAGACAGAGTTTGTATGCCTACTATTAAAAAAAGGATGCTCTATGCAATTTAAAATAGGTTCCAGGGGTACACGGGCAGCAGTGGACAGGTCACTGGAGGACTAGTGGAAGGAGGGACCGCAGACAGGCGTAGTAGGCCTAACATAACAACATTTGGCTGTAGGCACTTTTACATTGGTTCCAGGGGTACATGGGCAGCAGTAGACAGGACACTGGAGGACTAGTGGAACGAGGGACCGCAGACAGGCGTAGTAGGCCTAACATAACAAAATTTGGCTGTAGGCACTTTTACATTGGTTCCAGGGGTACACGGGCAGCAGTGGTCTGGTCAGTGGAGGACTAGTGGAAGGAGGGACCGCAGACAGGCGTAGTAGGCCTAACATAACAAAATTTGGCTGTAGGCACTTGCAATTCTCTTGCAGGGGTACGCAGGCAGCATTGGTGTTGTCAGCGGAGGCCGATTGTAATGAGCGTCTGCCAGTTAGTACTCCAAAAAAATAAATAGATGTTAATGTCTCGCATTACAACAAAATCAAAACACAAAAGGGTGCAATCATTAGGTACAGGGGTGGGCTCCTCTACTGAGTTTTAGACCTAGTAATTTGGCGCTAATTATTTACTGGTGTAAATATAGGACACTGCCCCTGACTATGTTAAGTACCATCATACATGTCAACACAATGGTATTGTCAGTGCCAGGGATTGAATGATGTCAGCGCATAGACTAAACATTGGTGGAACTGTGAGAGATAATTGTGCAAGTGGTAGAGCACTGTTTGAGCTGGGGGGGGGGGGGAACTGTCTTGTGGCCGGCGGTACAGGCCCAGGGCCCCTCATGTTACAACAGTGTGTCTGACGTTGGGTGCGCACCACCACTGCCAGAGACACTTTATTGTACTATGAGGGACCCAGTGGCAGTGCCGTCGACCAAAAGCGGGCGCACCCACCTCTTCAGACAAACGGCACTCTCACGGGTGCTTGCGCCAAGTGGCGAGACCACGGCCCCGTGGGGGGAGTTTGGCCATTTAGGGAGGTGTAAACATGTCGTATGCTGGACAATCAGCTGCTGCAAATTACGAGATTGGAAAAGTCAGTCAGAGCAGTCCACAAGCAAGACCTTTTCATAGGAAAGCTAGGTGTCAGCCGAGCAAGGTGGGGCAAAAGAATTCGAAATCCAGTTGTGGTTCATTTTAATGAAGGTTAGATCATCCACATTTTGGGTAGCCAGACGAGTCCTTTTTTCGGTTAATATTGAACCAGCAGCACTGAATACTCTTTCTGATAGGACACTAGCTGCTGGGCAAGCAAGCTCCTGCAATGCATATTCTGCCAATTCTGGCCAGGTGTCTAATTTGGATGCCCAGTAGTCAAATGGGAATGACGGTTGAGGGAGAACATCGATATGGGATGAAAAATAGTTAGTAACCATACTGGACAAATGTTGTCTCCTGTCACTTTGAATTGATGCTGCAGTACCTGTCCAGTCTGCGGTCATAGCAAAATCACTCCACAACCTGGTCAGAAAACCCCTCTGTACAACGCCACTTCTGATTTCTGCCCCTCTAACACCTCTGGTCTGCTGCCCCTTGCAGCTCGTGTGAGAACGATCACGGGCGCTGTGTGCTGGGAATGCCTGAAGCAAACGGTCAACAAGAGTTGATTGTTTGGTTGCTAATATTAGTTCCAAGTTCTCATGTGGCATAATATTTTGCAACTTGCCTTTATAGCGAGGATCAAGGAGGCAGGCCAACCAGTAATCGTCATCGTTCATCATTTTAGTAATGCGTGTGTCCCTTTTGAGGACACGTAAGGCATAATCCGCCATGTGGGCCAAAGTTCCAGTTGTCAAATCTGCGGTTGTGCTGGGTTGAGGGGCTGTTTCAGGCAAATCTACGTCACTTGTGTCCCTCAAAAAACCAGAACCCGGCCTTGCCACGCCACCAATTTCCAGTGGCCCCGGAACAGCTTCCTCATTAAAAAAATACTCATCCCCATCATCCTCCTCGTCCTCCTCCTCCTCCTGTTCGCCCGCTACCTCGTCCTGTACACTGCCCTGACCAGACAATGGCTGACTGTCATCAAGGCTTTCCTCTTCCTCTGCTGCAGACGCCTACTCCTTTATGTGCGTCAAACTTTGCATCAGCAGACGCATTAGGGAGATGCTCATGCTTATTATGGTGTTGTCTGCACTAACCAGCCGTGTGCATTCCTCAAAACACTGAAGGACTTGACACATGTCTTGTATCTTCGACCACTGCACACCTGACAACTCCATGTCTGCCATCCTACTGCCTGCCCGTGTATGTGTATCCTCCCACAAATACATAACAGCACGCCTCTGTTCGCACAGTCTCTGAAGCATGTGCAGTGTTGAGTTCCACCTTGTTGCAACGTCTATGATTAGGCGATGCTGGGGAAGGTTCAAAGACCGCTGATAGGTCTGCATACGGCTGGAGTGTACGGGCGAACGGCGGATATGTGAGCAAAGTCCGCGCACTTTGAGGAGCAGGTCGGATAACCCCGGATAGCTTTTCAGGAAGCACTGCACCACCAGGTTTAAGGTGTGAGCCAGGCAAGGAATGTGTTTCAGTTGGGAAAGGGAGATGGCAGCCATGAAATTCCTTCCGTTATCACTCACTACCTTGCCTGCCTCAAGATCTACAGTGCCCAGCCACGACTGCGTTTCTTTCTGCAAGAACTCGGACAGAACTTCCGCGGTGTGTCTGTTGTCGCCCAAACACTTCATAGCCAATGCAGTCTGCTGACGCTTGCCAGTAGCTGCCCCATAATGGGACAACTGGTGTGCAACAGTGGCAGCTGCGGATGGAGTGGTTGGGCGACTGCAGTCTGTGGACGAGCTCTGGCTTCTGCAGGAGGAGGAGGAGGGGGTGCGAACGGCTACAGCCAACTGTTTCCTAGACCGTGGGCTAGGCAGAACTGTCCCAAAATTGCTGTCCCCTGTGGACCCTGCATCCACCACATTCACCCAGTGTGCCGTGATGGACACGTAACGTCCCTGGCCATGCCTACTGGTCCATGCATCTGTTGTCAGGTGCACCTTTGTACTCACAGATTGCCTGAGTGCATGGACGATGCGCTCTTTAACATGCTGGTGGAGGGCTGGGATGGCTTTTCTCGAAAAGAAGTGTCGACTGGGTAGCTCGTAGCGTGGTACAGCGTAGTCCATCAGGGCTTTGAAAGCTTCGCTTTCAACTAACCGGTAGGGCATCATCTCTAACGAGATTAGTCTAGCTATGTGGGCGTTCAAACCCTGTGTACGCGGATGCGAGGCTAAGTACTTCCTTTTTCTAACCAGAGTCTCATGTAGGGTGAGCTGGACTGGAGAGCTGGAGATCGTGGAACTAGCGGGGGTGCTGGTGGACATGGCAGACTGAGAGACGGTTGGAGACGGTATTGTTGCCGCCGGTGCCCTAGATGCAGTGTTTCCTACTACGAAACTGGTGATTCCCTGACCCTGACTGCTTTGGCCTGGCAAAGAAACCTGCACAGATACTGCAGGTGGTGCGGAAAATGGTGGCCTTACACTGACGGAAGGGATGTAGCGTTGCTGACTAGCTTCATTGGCCGAGGGTGTTACAACCATAAGGGACGTTTGGTAGTTAGTCCAGGCTTGCAAATGCATGGTGGTTAAATGTCTATGCATGCAACTTGTATTTAGACTTTTCAGATTCTGACCTCTGCTTAAGGTAGTTGAACATTTTTGACAGATGACTTTGCGCTGATCAATTGGATGTTGTTTAAAAAAATGCCAGACTGCACTCTTTCTAGCATCGGATCCCTTTTCAGGCATTGCAGACTGAGCTTTAACCGGATGGCCACGCTGTCCTCCAACAGGTTTTGGCTTTGCCACGCGTTTTGGGCCATCTACGGGCCCGGCAGATGGAACCTGTTGCGATGTTGATGCCTGCTGCGGCCCCTCCTCCTCCGCTTCAGAACTACTGCTGCCTGCACCCTGTTCCCCCAATGGCTGCCAATCGGGTCAACAACTGGGTCATCTATAACCTCCTCTTCTAGCTCGTGTGCAACTTCGTCTGTGTCACTGTGTAAGTTGGTGGTATAGCGTTCGTGACGGGGCAACATAGTCTCATCAGGGTCTGATTCTGGATCAGTACCCTGCGAGGGCAATGTTGTGGTCTGAGTCAAAGGACCAGCATAGTAGTCTGGCTGTGGCTGTGCATCAGTGCACTCCATGTCAGATTCAACTTGTAATGGGCATGGCCTGTTAACTGTTTCACTTTCTAAGCCAGGGACGGTATATGTAAAGAGCTCCATGGAGTAACCCGTTGTGTCGCCTGCTGCATCCTTCTCTGTTGCTGTTTTTGCTGAAGAGGACAAGGAAGCGACTTGTCCCTGACCATGAACATCCACTAACGACGCGCTGCTTTTACATTTACCAGTTTCAGAAGAGGAGGCAAAAGAGCTAGAGGCTGAGTCAGCAAGGTAAGCCAAAACTTGCTCTTGCTGCTCCGGCTTTAAAAGCGGTTTTCCTACTCCCAGAAAAGGGAGCGTTCGAGGCCTTGTGTAGCCAGACGACGAACCTGGCTCCACAGCTCGAGACTTAGGTGCTATATTGTTTTTCCGACGACCACCCGATGCTCCACTACCACTACCATCATTACCAGCTGGCAATGAACGCCCACGGCCACGACCTCTTCCACCAGACTTCCTCATTGTTTTAAAAACGTCACCAAACTAACGGTATTTGTTACTGTTAAACAACTTACAAGGTGAACTCTAACTTCTGTACGATTTAGATATCCCTTTATAGGTGGGTGAGACCGCAAGGAAAATCAGGAACGATGTTACACACTCTGTTTTCTGTGGCACCAAATGAGAGAGATGCCAAACACGCAGGACTGTCACTCAAGCACAAAGGCCAATATTAATCTCCCACTGTTTTTTTTTCAGGGAGAACTTAGATACCAAATTTAAAAAAAAAAAACACTAGGCTTTCTATGGCCCACTATTTAAGAGAGATGGCACACTCAGGACTGGCAGACAAGCAGGAAGGCAAATATTAATCTCCCACTGTTTTTTTTTTTCAGGGAGAATTTAGATACCAAATTTAAAAAAAAAAACACTAGGCTTTCTATGGTCCACTATTTAAGAGAGATGGCACAATCAGGACTGGCAGACAAGCAGAAAGGCCAATATTAATCTCCCACGTTTTTTTTTATTTTTTCAGGGAGAATTTAGATACCAAATTTAAAAAAAAAACACTAGGCTTTCTATGGCCCACTATTTAAGAGAGATGGCACACTCAGGACTGGCACACAAGCAGAAATGCCAATCTTAATCTCCCACGGTTTTTGTTTTTTTTTTCAGGGAGAATTTAGATACCAAATTAAAAAAAAAAACACTAGGCTTTCTATGGCCCACTATTTAAAGGGACTCTGTCACCTGAATTTGGCGGGACTGGTTTTGGGTCATATGGGCGGAGTTTTCGGGTGTTTGATTCACCCTTTCCTTACTCGCTGGCTGCATGCTGGCTGCAATATTGGATTGAAGTTCATTCTCTGTCCTCCATAGTACACGTCTGCGCAAGGCAATCTTCCCTTGTGCAGGCGTGTACTATGGAGGACAGAGAATGAACTTCAATCCAATATTGCAGCCAGCATGCAGCCAGAGGGTAAGGAAAGGGTGAATCAAACACCCGAAAACTCCGCCCAAATGACCCAAAACCAGTCCCGCCAAATTCAGGTGACAGGTTCCCTTTAAGAGAGATGGCACACTCAGGACTGGCAGACAAGCAGAAAGGCCAATATTAATCTCCCACTGTTTTTTTTTTCAGGGAGAATTTAGATACCAAATTTAAAAAAAAAATAGGCTTTCTATGGCCCACTATTTAAGAGAGATGGCACACTCAGGACTGGCACACAAGCAGAAAGGCCAATATTAATCTCCCACTGTTTTTTTTTTCAGGGAGAATTTAGATACCAAATTTAAAAAAAAACCACTAGGCTTTCTATGGCCCACTATTTAAGAAAGATGGCACACTCAGGACTGGCACACAAGCAGAAAGGCCAATATTAATCTCCCACGTTTTTTTTTTTCAGGGAGAATTTAGATACCAAATTTAAAAAAAAAAAACTAGGCTTTCTATGGCCCACTATTTAAGAGAGATGGCACACTCAGGACTGGCAGACAAGCAGAAAGGCCAATATTAATCTCCCACTGTTTTTTTTCAGGGAGAATTTAAATACCAAATTTAAAAAAAAAAACACTAGGCTTTCTATGGCCCACTATTTAAGAGAGATGTCACACTCAGGACTGGCAGACAAGCAGAAAAGCCAATATTAATCTCCCACTTTTTTTTTTTTCAGGGAGAATTTAGATACCAAATTTAAAAAAAAAACACTAGGCTTTCTATGGCCCACTATTTAAGAGAGATGGCACACTCAGGACTGGCACACAAGCAGAAAGGCCAATATTAATCTCCCACGTATTTTTTTATTTTTTCAGGGAGAATTTAGATACCAAATTTAAAAAAAAAAACCTAGGCTTTCTATGGCCCACTATTTAAGAGAGATGGCACACTCAGGACTGGCACACAAGCAGAAAGGCCAATATTAATCTCCCACTGTTTTTTTTTTTCAGGGAGAATTTAGATACCAAATTTAAAATAAAAAACTAGGCTTTCTATGGCCCACTATTTAAGAGAGATGGCACACTCAGGACTGGCACACAAGCAGAAAGGCCAATATTAATCTCCCACTGTTTTTTTTTCAGGGAGAACTTAGATACCAAATTTAAAAAAAAAAACACTAGGCTTTCTATGGCCCACTATTTAAGAGAGATGGCACACTCAGGACTGGCAGACAAGCAGGAAGGCAAATATTAATCTCCCACTGTTTTTTTTTTTCAGGGAGAATTTAGATACCAAATTTAAAAAAAAAAACACTAGGCTTTCTATGGTCCACTATTTAAGAGAGATGGCACAATCAGGACTGGCAGACAAGCAGAAAGGCCAATATTAATCTCCCACGTTTTTTTTTATTTTTTCAGGGAGAATTTAGATACCAAATTTAAAAAAAAAACACTAGGCTTTCTATGGCCCACTATTTAAGAGAGATGGCACACTCAGGACTGGCACACAAGCAGAAATGCCAATCTTAATCTCCCACGGTTTTTGTTTTTTTTTTCAGGGAGAATTTAGATACCAAATTAAAAAAAAAAACACTAGGCTTTCTATGGCCCACTATTTAAAGGGACTCTGTCACCTGAATTTGGCGGGACTGGTTTTGGGTCATATGGGCGGAGTTTTCGGGTGTTTGATTCACCCTTTCCTTACTCGCTGGCTGCATGCTGGCTGCAATATTGGATTGAAGTTCATTCTCTGTCCTCCATAGTACACGTCTGCGCAAGGCAATCTTCCCTTGTGCAGGCGTGTACTATGGAGGACAGAGAATGAACTTCAATCCAATATTGCAGCCAGCATGCAGCCAGAGGGTAAGGAAAGGGTGAATCAAACACCCGAAAACTCCGCCCAAATGACCCAAAACCAGTCCCGCCAAATTCAGGTGACAGGTTCCCTTTAAGAGAGATGGCACACTCAGGACTGGCAGACAAGCAGAAAGGCCAATATTAATCTCCCACTGTTTTTTTTTTCAGGGAGAATTTAGATACCAAATTTAAAAAAAAAATAGGCTTTCTATGGCCCACTATTTAAGAGAGATGGCACACTCAGGACTGGCACACAAGCAGAAAGGCCAATATTAATCTCCCACTGTTTTTTTTTTCAGGGAGAATTTAGATACCAAATTTAAAAAAAAACCACTAGGCTTTCTATGGCCCACTATTTAAGAAAGATGGCACACTCAGGACTGGCACACAAGCAGAAAGGCCAATATTAATCTCCCACGTTTTTTTTTTTCAGGGAGAATTTAGATACCAAATTTAAAAAAAAAAAACTAGGCTTTCTATGGCCCACTATTTAAGAGAGATGGCACACTCAGGACTGGCAGACAAGCAGAAAGGCCAATATTAATCTCCCACTGTTTTTTTTCAGGGAGAATTTAAATACCAAATTTAAAAAAAAAAACACTAGGCTTTCTATGGCCCACTATTTAAGAGAGATGTCACACTCAGGACTGGCAGACAAGCAGAAAAGCCAATATTAATCTCCCACTTTTTTTTTTTTCAGGGAGAATTTAGATACCAAATTTAAAAAAAAAACACTAGGCTTTCTATGGCCCACTATTTAAGAGAGATGGCACACTCAGGACTGGCACACAAGCAGAAAGGCCAATATTAATCTCCCACGTATTTTTTTATTTTTTCAGGGAGAATTTAGATACCAAATTTAAAAAAAAAAACCTAGGCTTTCTATGGCCCACTATTTAAGAGAGATGGCACACTCAGGACTGGCACACAAGCAGAAAGGCCAATATTAATCTCCCACTGTTTTTTTTTTTCAGGGAGAATTTAGATACCAAATTTAAAATAAAAAACTAGGCTTTCTATGGCCCACTATTTAAGAGAGATGGCACACTCAGGACTGGCACACAAGCAGAAAGGCCAATATTAATCTCCCACTGTTTTTTTTTTCAGGGAGAATTTAGATACCAAATTTAAAAAAAAAAAAAATAGGCTTTCTATGGCCCACTATTTAAGAGAGATGGCACACTCAGGACTGGCAGACAAGCAGAAAGGCTAATATTAATCTCCCACATTTTTTTTTATTTTTTTCAGGGAGAATTTAGATACCAAATTAAAAAAAAAACACTAGGCTTTCTATGGCCCACTATTTAAGAGAGATGGCACACTCAGGACTGGCAGACAAGCAGAAAGGCAAATATTAATCTCCCACTGTCTTTTTTTTTTTCAGGGAGAATTTAGATACCGAATAAAAAAAAAACAAAACTAGGCTTTCTATGGCCCACTATTTAAGAGAGATGGCACACACAGTACTGGCACTCTAGCAGAAATGCCAATCTTAATCTCCCACAACTTATTTTTTTAGGGAGAATTTAAAAAAAAAAAAAAAAAGGGACTGTCCTACAATTACTATCTCCCTGCAGTAATCTCAGCCAGGTATGGCAGGCAGCAATAACAAGGAGTGGACTGCTGCACAAATTAAATCAAAAGTGTGGACAAACAAAAAAGATAGCTGTGCAGAAAGGAAGGAACAACAGGATTTGTGCTTTGAAAAAAGCAGTTGGTTTGCACAGCGGCGTACACACAGCAATGCAGCTATCAGGGAGCCTTCTAGAGCAGCCCAATGAGCTACAGCGCTGAGGAAAAAAAATGTAGCTTCCACTGTCCCTGCAAACAAAAGGTGGTGTTGGACAGTGGAAATCGCTACAGCACAAGCGGTTTGGTGGTTAATGGACCCTGCCTAACGCTATCCCTGCTTCTGACGAAGCGGCAGCAACCTCTCCCTATGCTCAGATCAGCAGCAGTAAGATGGCGGTCGACGGGAACGCCACTTTATAGCCCCTGTGACGCCGCAGACAGCAAGCCAATCACTGCAATGCCCTTCTCTAAGATGGTGGGGACCAGGACCTATGTCATCACGCTGCCCACACTCTGCGTCCACCTTCATTGGCTGAGAAATGGCGCTTTTAGCATCATTGAAACGCGACTTTGGCGCGAAAGTCGAGTACCGCATGGCCGACCCCACACAGGGGTCGGGTCGGGTTTCGTGAAACCCGACTGTGCCAAAAGTCGGCGACTTTTGAAAATGAACAATCCGTTTCGCTCAACCCTAGTCCCCACACATTGTGAGTTATCCCCTCCATGGATGAGAAGCCCCCGCACATTGTGAGTGAACCCCTCCATGGATAAGAAGCCTCTGCACATTGTGAGTGATCCCCTCCATGGATGAGAAGCCTCCGCACATTGTGAGTGATCCACGTCCATGGATGAGAAGCCCCCACACATTGTGAGTGATCCCCTCCATGGATGAGAAGCCTCCACACATTGTGAGTGACCCCCATCCATGGATGAGAAGCCCCCGCACATTGTGAGTGATCCCCTCCATGGATGAGAAGCCTCCACACATTGTGAGTGACCCCCATCCATGGATGAGAAGCCCCCGCACATTGTGAGTGATCCCCTCCATGGATGAGAAGCCCCCACACATTGTGAGTGATCCCCTCCATGGATGAGAAGCCTCCACACATTGTGAGTGATCCCCCTCCATGTATGAGAAGCCTTCGCACATTGTGAATAATCCCCTCCATGGATGAGAAGCCTCCACACATTGTGAGTGGTCCCCTCCGTGGATGAGAAGCCTCCACACATTGTGAGCGATCCCCTCCATGGATGAGAAGCCCCCACACATTGTGAGCGACCCCCTCCATGGATGAGAAGCCCCCACACATTGTGAGTGATCCCCTCCATGGATGAGAAGCCTCCACACATTGTGAGTGACCCCCTCCATAGATGAGAAGCCCCCGCACACTGTGAGTGACCCCCTCCATGGATGAGAAGCCCCCACACATTGTGAGTGACCCCCTCCATGGATGAGAAGCCCCCACACATTGTGATTGATCCCCTCCATGGATGAGAAGCCCCCACACATTGTGAGTGGTCCCCTCCATGGATGAGAAGCCTCCGCACTTTGTGAGTGATCCCCTCCATGGATGAGAAGCCCCCACACATTGTGAGTGATCCCCTCCATGGATGAGAAGCCCCCACACATTGTGAGTGACCCCTCCATGGATGAGAAGCCCCCACACATTGTGAGTGACCCCCTCCATGGATGAGAAGCCTCCGCACATTGTGAGTGATCCCCTCCATGGATGAGAAGCCCCCACACATTGTGAGTGATCCCCTCCATGGATGAGAAGCCCCCACACATTGTGAGTGATCCCCTCCATAGATGAGAAGCCCCCACACATTGTGAGTGATCCCTCCATGGATGAGAAGCCCCCACACATTGTGAGTGACCCCCTCCATGGATGAGAAGCCCCCACACATTGTGAGTGACCCCTCCATGGATGAGAAGCCCCCACACATTGTGAGTGACCCCCTCCATGGATGAGAAGCCCCCACACATTGTGAGTGACCCCTCCATGGATGAGAAGCCTCCGATCATTGTGAGTGATCCCCTCCATGGATGAGAAGCCTCCACACATTGTGAGTGATCCCCTCCATGGATGAGAAGCCCCCACACATTGTGAGTGACCCCTCCATGGATGAGAAGCCCCCACACATTGTGAGTGACCCCCTCCATGGATGAAAAGCCCCCGCACATTGTGAGTGGTCCCCTCCATGGATGAGAAGCCTCCGCACTTTGTGAGTGATCCCCTCCATGGATGAGAAGCCTCCACACATTGTGAGTGACCCCCTCCATGGATAAGAAGCCCCCACACATTGTGAGTGACCCCCTCCATGGATGAGAAGCCCCCGCACATTGTGAGTGGTCCCCTCCATGGATGAGAAGCCCCCGCACATTGTGAGTGACCCCCTCCATGGATAAGAAGCCCCCACACATTGTGAGTGACCCCCTCCATGGATGAGAATCCTCCGCACATTGTGAGTGACCCCCTCCATGGATGAGAAGCCCCCGCACATTGTGAGTGATCCCCTCCATAGATGAGAAGCCCCCGCACACTGTGAGTGACCCCCTCCATGGATGAGAAGCCCCCACACATTGTGAGTGACCCCCTCCATGGATGAGAAGCCCCCACACATTGTGAGTGATCCCCTCCATGGATGAGAAGCCCCCACACATTGTGAGTGACCCGCTCTATGGATGAGAAGCCTCCACACATTGTGAGTGATCCCCTCCATGTATGAGAAGCCTCCGCACATTGTGAGTGAACCCCTCCATGGATGAGAAGCCCCCGCACATTGTGAGTGGTCCCCTCCATGGATGAGAAGCCTCCGCACTTTGTGAGTGATCCCCTCCATGGATGAGAAGCCCCCACACATTGTGAGTGATCCCCTCCATGGATGAGAAGCCCCCACACATTGTGAGTGATCCCCCTCCATGGATGAGAAGCCTCCGCACATTGTGAGTGATCCCCTCCATGGATGAGAAGCCCCCGCACATTGTGAGTGATCCCCCTCCATGAATGAGAAGCCTCCACACATTGTGAGTGATCCCCTCCATGGATGAGAAGCCCCCGCACATTGTGAGTGGTCCCCTCCATGGATGAGAAGCCTCCGCACTTTGTGAGTGATCCCCTCCATGGATGAGAAGCCCCCACACATTGTGAGTGATCCCCTCCATGGATGAGAAGCCCCCACACATTGTGAGTGATCCCCCTCCATGGATGAGAAGCCTCCGCACATTGTGAGTGATCCCCTCCATGGATGAGAAGCCCCCACACATTGTGAGTGATCCCCCTCCATGAATGAGAAGCCTCCACACATTGTGAGTGATCCCCTCCATGGATGAGAAGCCCCCACACATTGTGAGTGAACCCCTCCATGGATGAGAAGCCCCCGCACATTGTGAGTGATCCCCTCCATGGATGAGAAGCCCCCACACATTGTGAGTGATCCCCTCCATGGATGAGAAGCCTCCACACATTGTGAGTGATCCCCTCCATGGATGAGAAGCCTCCGCACATTGTGAGTGATCCCCTCCATGGATGAGAAGCCCCCGCACATTGTGAGTGATCCCCTCCATGGATGAGAAGCCCCCGCACATTGTGAGTGACCCCCTCCATGGATGAGAAGCCTCCGCATATTGTGAGTGATCCCCTCCATAAATGAGAAGCCCCCGCACATTGTGAGTGATCCCCTCCATGGATGAGAAGCCTCCACACATTGTGAGTGATCCCCTCCATGGATGAGAAGCCTCCACACATTGTGAGTGATTCCCTCCATGGATGAGAAGCCTCCGCACATTGTGAGTGATCCCCTCCATGGATGAGAAGCCCCCGCACATTGTGAGTGATCCCCTCCATGGATGAACAGCCTCCACACATTGTGAGTGACCCCCTCCATGGATGAGAAGCCTCCGCACATTGTGAGTGATCCCCTCCATAGATGAGAAGCCCCCGCACACTGTGAGTGACCCCCTCCATGGATGAGAAGCCCCCACACATTGTGAGTGACCCCCTCCATGGATGAGAAGCCCCCACACATTGTGAGTGATCCCCTCCATGGATGAGAAGCCCCCACACATTGTGAGTGACCCCCTCTATGGATGAGAAGCCTCCACACATTGTGAGTGATCCCCTCCATGGATGAGAAGCCTCCGCACATTGTGAGTGAACCCCTCCATGGATGAGAAGCCCCCGCACATTGTGAGTGGTCCCCTCCATGGATGAGAAGCCTCCGCACATTGTGAGTGACCCCTCCATGGATGAGAAGCCCCCATACATTGTGAGTGACCCCCTCCATGGATGAGAAGCCTCCGCACATTGTGAGTGATCCCCTCCATAGATGAGAAGCCCCCGCACACTGTGAGTGACCCCCTCCATGGATGAGAAGCCCCCACACATTGTGAGTGACCCCCTCCATGGATGAGAAGCCCCCACACATTGTGAGTGATCCCCTCCATGGATGAGAAGCCCCCACACATTGTGAGTGACCCCCTCTATGGATGAGAAGCCTCCACACATTGTGAGTGATCCCCTCCATGGATGAGAAGCCTCCGCACATTGTGAGTGACCCCCTCCATGGATGAGAAGCCTCCACACATTGTGAGTGACCCCTCTCCATGGATGAGAAGCCCCCACACATTGTGAGTGATCCCCTCCATGGATGAGAAGCCTCCGCACATTGTGAGTGACCCCTCCATGGATGAGAAGCCTCCACACATTGTGAGTGAACCCCTCCATGGATGAGAAGCCCCTGCACATTGTGAGTGGTCCCCTCCATGGATGAGAAGCCTCCGCACTTTGTGAGTGATCCCCTCCATGGATGAGAAGCCCCCACACATTGTGAGTGATCCCCTCCATGGATGAGAAGCCCCCGCACATTGTGAGTGATCCCCTCCATGGATGAGAAGCCCCCACACATTGTGAGTGACCCCCTCCATGGGTGAGAAGCCCCCACACATTGTGAGTGACCCCCTCCATGGATGAGAAGCCTCCGCACATTGTGAGTGATCCCCTCCATGGATGAGAAGCCCCCACACATTGTGAGTGATCCCCTCCATGGATGAGAAGCCCCCACACATTGTGAGTGATCCCCTCCATGGATGAGAAGCCCCCACACATTGTGAGTGATCCCTCCATGGATGAGAAGCCCCCACACATTGTGAGTGACCCCCCTCCATGGATGAGAAGCCCCCACACATTGTGAGTGATCCCCTCCATGGATGAGAAGCCCCCACACATTGTGAGTGATCCCCTCCATGGATGAGAAGCCTCCGATCATTGTGAGTGATCCCCTCCATAAATAACTTTCCCCTGTCCTCTGCAGTCTGATCCCTGTACTCTCTGCAGAGTAATTTTCTGATGTCCTCCACCTTCCTTCTTGCGGTGTGGGATCGTGAACTCTTGGTAATGGACAGTGTGGTCCTGTGGTCCGCAGAGCTGTGTGACTGGACGATGTGCTCGCCATGCTTTGCCTCTGCTGCATCGGAGGAGACAAGGAGCACTAGATCACTGAACCAGCTGAATTCAGAGTATCAGCACTGCACTCCTTGCCAAGCATACTGGCCACTGCCAAGAAACTGCAGAGGTGGCCAGTAACCGAGGCAACAACCAATAAACTATAACATTAAAAATTCCTTCATTGTTGAACTTTTTTAACAAGTAAATGTAATGTTGTATCTTTCTATATCTGAGCTTTGTCATTTTACCAATCTTTGATGATGAGACAAGTGATTTAACACCAAACGCCATCTGTGAAGTCTGGAAACCTGACTGTACGCCCTCCGGTGGTCGAGAAGCTCAGATACACTGTAGGGTAGGAGCTCGTCCAGCAACTTACTGACTGCTTCCTGGAACAACCATTGCAACACAACAATGGATCCCAAAAGAAAAGAGCTGATTCTCAGAGGATGGCGTCCACGGACATCGTTACCCCCCGTAATGTGTGACACTGAATCTATGCATTGTATCACATCTCTGTACATAGATACATTGTATCCCACTCATCTCTGTGAGGAGATGTAATCTCTGTGTATAGATACATTGTATCCCACTCTTCTCTGTGATGAGATGTAATTGCAGCGCCCCAGAGACCTGGTCGTTGCAGTAATGTCGCTCTGCCGCTAAGGAGAGTGGCGGTACGTCTGATGGCACTAAAGGAGTTCTCCTGACCAGGTATCACCAGAACACATTACACTTCACAATCCGGCCACTAGGGGGAGAAAAAGGCTTTATTTATTGGGCCACTCCTCACACTGGTAAAACTAGGGGCTGGGGAGGAAGTTAGGGAGAAGCTGACTGGGTTGGATTCAGGCAACATCCCGTGGCAGCGGGTGTTGCAGGGAGAAGGCACAGGGGGGTCCCTGTCAGGCGTGGGAACCTGGCAGGTGCCTAGCGAACAGAACAGAACGTAACGGAGCCGCGCCTGCACACCCTGCGGCGGTATCCTAAGAAAGAGACACGAAGGGAAGGATATTGTGGAACAGTGTAAACGAGATCAGCACAAAGGAGAGCCAGTAGGAGTCGTGCCAAGAGAGAAAGGCAACATCTTACTGAGGCGCGTAGCCGGTGGCCGGAACACCGCGGGAGTAACTGACTTCAGGCCTTACTTCAAATTCCGCTGGACAGTTAATCATAGGTTGGCTGTCTACCTTCTACACCTACGAAGACATAGGGGGCAACATTGGGAGAGGGGCGTCTCTAGGGTCCCGGAAGACCTCCAAGCCTTCCCGTCATACGGGTGGCATCCTAGCCATAACATATCTGGGGGACGTTAGAAACTAGTAACATCTGGAACCAAAGAACGAGAGAAAGAGAGAGAGAGCTGTAGAGAACGAACAAAGGAGAACAGCAGTAGTGAGGACTATTCCGAATGCTCAGCAGGGTAGCACTACAACACACAGGCACTATTGGTAGGCAACGATTTCCACCTGCGAGGGAAACTCTGGATGTGCCCATCGGACCGGCCGGTCTCTGACAGCCCGGTTGAACGTGCTCTGGACTGAGGATATTGAAGCCTTCAGTAAAGAGGTAAAGAGACTGCAACCTTGTGTCCTCGTTATTGCCTGCACCTCACACCATCACCATCCACCTTACTGGGAAGCCCTGGGGATATACTTCACCTGTGGGAAGGTATACCATCCAGCTGCCATTCCATCACCCCAGCGGACCGCATAGCAGCGTCGGTCGCCCTGACTGAACACCACAGGTGGCGTCACGAACCCCTGACAGACTGTACTACCACCTTTATTGGACGCCCCTTAGCAGGGTCACGAACGGGTCCAGCCACCGTGACAACCGCGTAACCGAGCAGAAAGGACCGGTACCGAGTGACTTGTGGCCCTGTGTCTGGGGGCGCTCCATAATCTCTGTGTATAGATACATTGTATCCCACTCTTCTCTGTGATGAGATGTAATCTCTGTGTATAGATACATTGTATCCCACTCTTCTCTGTGATGAGATGTAATCTCTGTATATAGATACATTGTATCCCACTCTTCTCTGTGATGAGATGTAATCTCTGTGTATAGATACATTGTATCCCTCTCTTCTCTGTGATGAGATGTAATCTCTGTATATAGATACATTGTATCCCACTCTTCTCTGTGATGAGATGTAATCTCTGTGTATAGATACATTGTATCCCTCTCTTCTCTGTGATGAGATGTAATCTCTGTATATAGATACATTGTATCCCACTCTTCTCTGTGATGAGATGTAATCTCTGTACATGGATACATTGTAACCCACTCTTCTGTGATGAGATGTAATGTATCACATACGCCCTTGTTCCCTGTTACATTGCAGCATGTCTGGCTGACGTCGCCATCTGTGTCCCCGGCAGCGGCGGTAGCGCAGTATACCTGCATACATTATGCGATATACAGTAACATACGACGATTATCTCATCATCAAACAGGAAAACCACTGATCTCACTACAACTCCCATTATTTCTCTGGAAATATAAGCCCTACATCTCGGGTTTTACCCCTGATTGTCGCCCACCCCTGCGCCTGTCAACACCTCCAGGGCCCATCAGGAATAATTTACTTAGATTCATGTTACCGGTGAGGACAGGCATCGCCCTGATTAGCGGAACTGACCTCATCATCTCCAGAGGAGGGGGCAATAACTGTAGATGATACAGCAGCCCACAGCGGAGATCGTACTATAAAGGGTTAATTTACTCCACAAGTTCACGGCTAAAAGCCAACATTTAAAGGGGAAGTCGGCTTATAACCACATGATAATGACTGAAAGGAGCCACAGTGTTACCAGAACGGGAGGGACCAATGGAAGCGGGTGAGAAAAGGGTCACCAATCACACAGGAGCACAGACCTCTCTGTTCCTGAGACTTTGTTACAATGTGTCAGTCTGATGAATAAACCCCATATAACACCGCACAGCACTAATGAGAAGAAGGGAATGCTGGGCGATTTCAGCTCTGAAACTGCAGAATCACGAAGAAAGCGCTGGAGTATAATAAAATCAGAGAATGGTAGAGTTTGAAGGGACCCCCGGGGTCATCGTGTCCAACACCCGGCTCAATGCAGAAGTCACTAAACTATCTCAGATTGATGTCTGTCCGGCCTCTGTGTGAAGACTTCCATTGAAGGAGAACTCATCACCTCTCATGGCCGCCTGTTCCACTCATTGATCACTATCACTGTCAAAACGTTTTTTCTAATATTTAATCTGTATCTTCTCCCTTTCAGTTTCATCCTATTGCTTCTCGTATTTCCATGTGCAGATGAGAATGATGATCCCTCTACACTGTGACAGACCCTCAGATATTTGTAGACAGCTATTAAGTCTCCTCTTACTCTTCTTTTTTGCAGCTAAACATTCCCAAATCCTGTAACCGTTCCTCATAGGACATACTTTGCAGTCCGCTCACCATCCTGGTCGCTCTTCTCCGAACTTGCTCCAGTTTCTCAATGTATTTTTTAAAATGTGCCCAGAACTGGACCCAGTATGCAGATGAGGCCTGACCAAGGAGGAGTTGAGGGGGAGAATTACTTCATATGTTCTAGACTCTAAGCTTCTCTTAATACATCCTAGAACTGTGTTTGCCTTTTTTGCTGCTGCATCACACTGTTGACTCATATTTAGTCTCTGATCCGTTAGTATATCCATTTCTTTTTTCCACGTGCTATTGCTTAGTTCTATTCCTCCCATTCTATAGATGTACCGTATATACTCGAGTATAAGCCGAGATTTTCAGCCCAAATTTTTGGGCTGAAAGTGCTCCTCTCAGCTTATACTCGAGTCACGGTCTGTGGCAGGGTCGGCGGGTGAGGGGGTGAGGGCGCTGAGGCATACTTACCTAGTCCTGGCGCTCCTGACGCTGCCCCTGCCTGTCACACTGTCTCCGGGTGCCGCAGCTCTTCCTGTCAGCAGTCACGTGGGACCGCTCATTAGAGAACTGAATATGGACTCCACTCCCATAGGGGTGGAGCCACATATTCATTCCTCTTAGCAGTGCCAGTGACCGCTGACAGGAAGAGCTGCGGCACCCGGAGACAGTGTGACAGGCAGGGGCAGCGTCAGGAGCGCCAGGACACGGTAAGTATTTTATATTCACCTGTCTGCGTTCCACACGCCGGGCGTCGCTCCATCTTCCCAGCGCGGCTCTGTCTTCCCGGCGTCTCTCCGCACTGACTGTGCAGGTCAGAGGGCGCGATGACGCATATAGTGTGCGCGGCGCCCTCTGCCTGATCAGTCAGTGCGGAGAGACGCCGAGACCAGACGCCGGGAGCTGCAATCAAGAGAGGTGAGTATGGCTTTTTTTTTATTATTGCAGTAGCAGCGGCAGCAGCAAAGGCAGAGCTTTATAAGGAGCATATATGGGGCAATAATGAACGATGCAGAGCACTATATGGCACAGCTATGGGGCAAAAATGAACGGTGCAGAGCACTATATGGCAGCTATGGGGCAATAATGAACGGTGCAGAGCACTATATGGCACAGCTATGGGGCAAGAATGAACGGTGCAGAGCACTATATGGCAGAGCTATGGGGCAAGAATGAACGGTGCAGGGCACTATATGGCAGAGCTATGGGGCAAAAATGAATGGTACCATTCATTTCAATGGTACCACCTGGGCATGGCACCAGGAGATGGAACAGGATCCTTGATGCAAACAACTGGCTAAGACGATGGTGCAGACAACAAGGATTCGGATTCCTGGACCACGGTGTGAATTACTGGTATGATGGACTCCTCGCCAGAGACGGACTACACCTCAACAAACCTGGGAAACACACATTCGCCAGAAGACTCGCTACACTCATCAGGAGGGCGTTAAACTAGAAGAAGAGGGGACGGGAAGAAAAACATTAGACTCGAACAAAGACGACCCAGGAAAACATACTCAGAAGGGAGGTAAGAACATTTCTAAAACAATCCACAGTGAGGAGATTGGAACAAAACAAAATCCTCTAAACTGCATGCTCGCAAACGCCAGAAGCCTGACAAACAAGATGGAAGAACTAGAAGCAGAAATATCTACAGGTAACTTTGACATAGTGGGAATAACCGAGACATGGTTAGATGAAAGCTATGACTGGGCAGTTAACTTACAGGGTTACAGTCTGTTTAGAAAGGATCGTAAAAATCGGAGAGGAGGAGGGGTTTGTCTCTATGTAAAGTCTTGTCTAAAGTCCACTTTAAGGGAGGATATTAGCGAAGGGAATGAGGATGTCGAGTCCATATGGGTTGAAATTCATGGAGGGAAAAATGGTAACAAAATTCTCATTGGGGTCTGTTACAAACCCCCAAATATAACAGAAACCATGGAAAGTCTACTTCTAAAGCAGATAGATGAAGCTGCAACCCATAATGAGGTCCTGGTTATGGGGGACTTTAACTACCCGGATATTAACTGGGAAACAGAAACCTGTGAAACCCATAAAGGCAACAGGTTTCTGCTAATAACCAAGAAAAATTATCTTTCACAATTGGTGCAGAATCCAACCAGAGGAGCAGCACTTTTAGACCTAATACTATCTAATAGACCTGACAGAATAACAAATCTGCAGGTGGTCGGGCATTTAGGAAATAGCGACCACAATATTGTGCAGTTTCACCTGTCTTTCACTAGGGGGACTTGTCAGGGAGTCACAAAAACACTGAACTTTAGGAAGGCAAAGTTTGACCAGCTTAGAGATGCCCTTAATCTGGTAGACTGGGACAATATCCTCAGAAATAAGAATACAGATAATAAATGGGAAATGTTTAAGAACATCCTAAATAGGCAGTGTAAGCGGTTTATACCTTGTGGGAATAAAAGGACTAGAAATAGGAAAAACCCAATGTGGCTGAACAAAGAAGTAAGACAGGCAATTAACAGTAAAAAGAAAGCATTTGCACTACTAAAGCAGGATGGCACCATTGAAGCTCTAAAAAACTATAGGGAGAAAAATACTTTATCTAAAAAACTAATTAAAGCTGCCAAAAAGGAAACAGAGAAGCACATTGCTAAGGAGAGTAAAACTAATCCCAAACTGTTCTTCAACTATATCAATAGTAAAAGAATAAAAACTGAAAATGTAGGCCCCTTAAAAAATAGTGAGGAAAGAATGGTTGTAGATGACGAGGAAAAAGCTAACATATTAAACACCTTCTTCTCCACGGTATTCACGGTGGAAAATGAAATGCTAGGTGAAATCCCAAGAAACAATGAAAACCCTATATTAAGGGTCACCAATCTAACCCAAGAAGAGGTGCGAAATCGGCTAAATAAGATTAAAATAGATAAATCTCCGGGTCCGGATGGCATACACCCACGAGTACTAAGGGAACTAAGTAATGTAATAGATAAACCATTATTTCTTATTTTTAGTGACTCTATAGCGACAGGGTCTGTTCCGCAGGACTGGCGCATAGCAAATGTGGTGCCAATATTCAAAAAGGGCTCTAAAAGTGAACCTGGAAATTATAGGCCAGTAAGTCTAACCTCTATTGTTGGTAAAATATTTGAAGGGTTTCTGAGGGATGTTATTCTGGATTATCTCAATGAGAATAACTGTTTAACTCCATATCAGCATGGGTTTATGAGAAATCGCTCCTGTCAAACCAATCTAATCAGTTTTTATGAAGAGGTAAGCTATAGACTGGACCACGGTGAGTCATTGGACGTGGTATATCTCGATTTTTCCAAAGCGTTTGATACCGTGCCGCACAAGAGGTTGGTACACAAAATGAGAATGCTTGGTCTGGGGGAAAATGTGTGTAAATGGGTTAGTAACTGGCTTAGTGATAGAAAGCAGAGGGTGGTTATAAATGGTATAGTCTCTAACTGGGTCGCTGTGACCAGTGGGGTACCGCAGGGGTCAGTATTGGGACCTGTTCTCTTCAACATATTCATTAATGATCTGGTAGAAGGTTTACACAATAAAATATCGATATTTGCAGATGATACAAAACTATGTAAAGCAGTTAATACAAGAGAAGATAGTATTCTGCTACAGATGGATCTGGATAAGTTGGAAACTTGGGCTGAAAGGTGGCAGATGAGGTTTAACAATGATAAATGTAAGGTTATACACATGGGAAGAGGGAATCAATATCACCATTACACACTGAATGGGAAACCACTGGGTAAATCTGACAGGGAGAAGGACTTGGGGATCCTAGTTAATGATAAACTTACCTGGAGCAGCCAGTGCCAGGCAGCAGCTGCCAAGGCAAACAGGATCATGGGGTGCATTAAAAGAGGTCTGGATACACATGATGAGAGCATTATACTGCCTCTGTACAAATCCCTAGTTAGACCGCACATGGAGTACTGTGTCCAGTTTTGGGCACCGGTGCTCAGGAAGGATATAATGGAACTAGAGAGAGTACAAAGGAGGGCAACAAAATTAATAAAGGGGATGGGAGAACTACAATACCCAGATAGATTAGCGAAATTAGGATTATTTAGTCTAGAAAAAAGACGACTGAGGGGCGATCTAATAACCATGTATAAGTATATAAGGGGACAATACAAATATCTCGCTGAGGATCTGTTTATACCAAGGAAGGTGACGGGCACAAGGGGGCATTCTTTGCGTCTGGAGGAGAGAAGGTTTTTCCACCAACATAGAAGAGGATTCTTTACTGTTAGGGCAGTGAGAATTTGGAATTGCTTGCCTGAGGAGGTGGTGATGGCGAACTCAGTCGAGGGGTTCAAGAGAGGCCTGGATGTCTTCCTGGAGCAGAACAATATTGTATCATACAATTATTAGGTTCTGTAGAAGGACGTAGATCTGGGTATTTATTTATTATGATGGAATATAGGCTGAACTGGATGGACAAATGTCTTTTTTCGGCCTTACTAACTATGTTACTATGTTACTATGTTACTATGGTGCAGAGCACTATATGGCAGAGCTATGGGGCAATAATGAACGGTGTAGAGCACTATATGGCAGAGCTATGGGGCAAAAATGAACGGTGCAGAGCACTATATGGCAGAGCTATGGGGCAATAATGAACGGTGCAGAGCACTATATGGCAGAGCTATGGGGCAAGAATGAACGGTGCAGAGCACTATATGGCACAGCTATGGGGAAATAATGAACGGTGCAGAGCACTATATGGCACAGCTATGGGGCAATAATGAATGGTGCAGAGCACTATATGGCACAGCTATGGGGCAATAATGAATGGTACAGAGCACTATATGGCACAGCTATGGGGCAATAATGAACGGTGCAGAGCACTATATGGCACAGCTATGGGGCAATAATGAATGGTGCAGAGCACTATATGGCACAGCTATGGGGCAATAATGAATGGTGCAGAGCACTATATGGCACAGCTATAGGGCAATAATGAACGGTGCAGAGCACTATATGGCACAGCTATGGGGCAATAATGAATGGTGCAGAGCACTATATGGCACAGCTATGGGGCAATAATGAATGGTACAGAGCACTATATGGCACAGCTATGGGGCAATAATGAACGGTGCAGAGCACTATATGGCACAGCTATGGGGCAATAATGAACGGTGCGGAGCACTATATGGCACAGCTATGGGGCAAGAATGAACGGTGCAGAGCACTATATGGCAGAGCTATGGGGCAATAATGAACAGTGCAGAGCACTATATGGCAGAGCTATGGGGCAAAAATGAACGGTGCAGAGCACTATATGGCAGAGCTATGGGGCAATAATGAACGGTGCAGAGCACTATATGGCACAGCTAACAGCTATGGGACAATAATGAACGGTGCAGAGCACTATATGGCACAGCTATGGGGCAATAATGAACGGTGCAGAGCACTATATGGCACAGCTATGGGGCAATAATGAATGGTGCAGAGCACTATATGGCACAGCTATGGGGCAATAATGAATGGTGCAGAGCACTATATGGCACAGCTATGGGGCAATAATGAATGGTGCAGAGCACTATATGGCACAGCTATGGGGCAATAATGAACGGTGCAGAGCACTATATGGCACAGCTATGGGGCAATAATGAATGGTGCAGAGCACTATATGGCACAGCTATGGGGCAATAATGAATGGTACAGAGCACTATATGGCACAGCTATGGGGCAATAATGAACGGTGCAGAGCACTATATGGCACAGCTATGGGGCAATAATGAACGGTGCAGAGCACTATATGGCACAGCTATGGGGCAAGAATGAACGGTGCAGAGCACTATATGGCACAGCTATGGGGCAATAATGAATGGTGCAGAGCACTAAATGGCAGAGCTATGGGGCAATAATGAACGGTGCAGAGCACTATATGGCAGAGCTATGGGGCAAAAATGAACGGTGCAGAGCACTATATGGCAGAGCTATGGGGCAATAATGAACGGTGCAGAGCACTATATGGCACAGCTATGGGGCAATAATGAACGGTGCAGAGCACTATATGGCACAGCTATGGAGCATTAATGAATGGTGCAGAGCACTCTATGGCAGAGCTATGGGGCAATAATGAACGGTGCAGAGCACTATATGGCAGAGCTATGGGGCAAAATTGAACGGTGCAGAGCACTATATGGCAGAGCTATGGGGCAATAATGAACGGTGCAGAGCACTATATGGCACAGCTAGGGGGCAATAATGAACGGTGCAGAGCACTATATGGCAGAGCTATGGGGCAATAATGAACGGTGCAGAGCACTATATGGCACAGCTAACAGCTATGGGACAATAATGAACGGTGCAGAGCACTATATGGCACAGCTATGGGGCAATAATGAACGGTGCAGAGCACTATATGGCACAGCTATGGGGCAATAATGAATGGTGCAGAGCACTATATGGCACAGCTATGGGGCAATAATGAATGGTGCAGAGCACTATATGGCACAGCTATGGGGCAATAATGAATGGTGCAGAGCACTATATGGCACAGCTATGGGGCAATAATGAACGGTGCAGAGCACTATATGGCACAGCTATGGGGCAATAATGAATGGTGCAGAGCACTATATGGCACAGCTATGGGGCAATAATGAATGGTACAGAGCACTATATGGCACAGCTATGGGGCAATAATGAACGGTGCAGAGCACTATATGGCACAGCTATGGGGCAATAATGAACGGTGCAGAGCACTATATGGCACAGCTATGGGGCAAGAATGAACGGTGCAGAGCACTATATGGCACAGCTATGGGGCAATAATGAATGGTGCAGAGCACTAAATGGCAGAGCTATGGGGCAATAATGAACGGTGCAGAGCACTATATGGCAGAGCTATGGGGCAAAAATGAACGGTGCAGAGCACTATATGGCAGAGCTATGGGGCAATAATGAACGGTGCAGAGCACTATATGGCACAGCTATGGGGCAATAATGAACGGTGCAGAGCACTATATGGCACAGCTATGGAGCATTAATGAATGGTGCAGAGCACTCTATGGCAGAGCTATGGGGCAATAATGAACGGTGCAGAGCACTATATGGCAGAGCTATGGGGCAAAATTGAACGGTGCAGAGCACTATATGGCAGAGCTATGGGGCAATAATGAACGGTGCAGAGCACTATATGGCACAGCTAGGGGGCAATAATGAACGGTGCAGAGCACTATATGGCACAGCTATGGGGCAATAATGAACGGTGCAGAGCACTATATTGCACAGCTATGGGGCAATAATGAACGGTGCAGAGCACTATATGGCACAGCTATGGGGCAATAATGAACGGTGCAGAGCACTATATGGCACAGCTATGGGGCAATAATGAACGGTGCAGAGCACTATATGGCACAGCTATGGGGCAATAATGAATGGTGCAGAGCACTATATGGCACAGCTATGAGGCAATAATGAATGGTGCAGAGCACTATATGGCACAGCTATGGGACAATAATGAACGGTGCAGAGCACTATATGGCAGCTATGGGGCAATAATGAACGGTGCAGAGCACTATATGGCACAGCTATGGGACAATAATGAATGGTGCAGAGCACTATATGGCACAGCTATGGGGCAATAATGAACGGTGCAGAGCACTATATGGCACAGCTATGAGGCAATAATGAACGGTGCAGAGCACTATATGGCACAGCTATGTGTTGTGAATTCTGTGGCTGAATTCACTCCTGTGGTCACAAGTGGTACTGCAGCTTCTGAGCTTCCTCCCTCAGGTGTTCTGGTGAGCTCGTTGGCTGCTTTGTTATTTAACTCCACCTGATTCTGTCTTCCTTGCTCCTTGTCAATGTTCCAGTGTTGGATCTGAGCTTCTGGATCTTTCCTGTGGCCTGCTGCTCTGCTTAGATAAGTGCTTTTTGCTTTTGTTGCTACTTTTTCTGTCCAGCTTGTCATTTCGTTTTGCTGGAAGCTCTGAGACGCAAAGGGTGTACCGCCGTGCCGTTAGTTCGGCACGGTGGGTCTTTTTGCCCTTTTTGCGTGGTTTTTTGCTTTAGGGTTTTTTGTAGACTGCAAAGTTCCCTTTGCTATCCTCGCTCTATCTAGAATATCGGGCCTCACTTTGCTGAATCTATTTAATCCCTTCGTTTGTCTTTTCATCTTGCTAACAGTCATTATATGTGGGGGGCTGCCTTTTCCTTTGGGGTATTTCTCTGAGGCAAGTCAGGCTTGTTTTTCTATCTTCAGGCTAGTCAGCTCCTCAGGCTGTGCCGAGTTGCATAGGTAGTGTCAGGCGCAATCCACAGCTGCCTTTAGTTGTGTTTAGGTTAGGTTCAGGTATTGCGGTCTACAGAGATTCCACGTCTCAGAGCTCGTTCTATTGTTTTTGGGTTATTGTCAGATCACTGTATGTGCTCTGATTGCTGGCACACTGTGTCACTGGATTGCCTACATAACAGTACAAGGAGCCAACCTAATGATTCTCAATAGAGGGAAAAAAGAAGTTCTGACATCATTTTTTTTTTCTCAGCTCTGTGTTCAGTCTTTTTTTTCCCCTAGACATTTGGGTGTTTCAGGACACAGGTGTGGACATGGATATTCAGGGTCTGTGCTCTTCAATGGATAATCTCGTTACACATGTACAAAGGATTCAAGATACTATTGATCAGAAATCTATGTTAGAACCAAGAATTCCTATTCCTGATTTGTTTTTTTGGTGATAGAACTAAGTTTCTTAATTTCAAAAATAATTGTAAGTTATTTCTGGCCTTGAAACCTCATTCTTCTGGTAATCCTATTCAACAAGTTTTGATTATTATTTCTTTTTTGCGCGGCGACCCTCAGGACTGGGCATTTTCTCTTGCGCCAGGAGACCCTGCATTGAGTAATGTCAATGCGTTTTTCCTGGCGCTCGGATTACTTTACGATGAGCCTAATTCAGTGGATCAGGCTGAGAAAAATTTGCTGGCTTTGTGCCAGGGTCAGGATGATATAGAAGTATATTGTCAGAAATTTAGGAAGTGGTCAGTACTCACTCTGTGGAATGAATCTGCGCTGGCAGCTTTGTTCAGAAAGGGTCTCTCTGAGGCTCTTAAGGATGTCATGGTGGGTTTTCCTATGCCTGCTGGTTTGAATGAGTCTATGTCTTTGGCCATTCAGATCGGTCGACGCTTGCGCGAACGTAAATCTGTGCACCATTTGGCGGTATTGTCTAAGATTAAACCTGAGCCTATGCAGTGCGATAGGACTATGACCAGAGTTGAACGGCAAGAACACAGACGTCTGAATGGTCTGTGTTTCTACTGTGGTGATTCCACTCATGCTATTTCTGATTGTCCTAAGCGCACTAAGCGGTTCGATAGGTCTGCCGTCATTGGTACTGTACAATCCAAATTCCTTCTGTCCATTACCTTGATATGCTCTTTGTCATCGTATTCTGTCATGGCGTTTGTGGATTCAGGAGCTGCCCTGAATCTGATGGATTTGGATTATGTTAAACGTTGTGGGTTTTTCTTGGAGCCTTTGCGGTGTCCTATTCCGTTGAGAGGAATTGATGCTACACCTTTGGCCAAGAATAAACCTCAGTACTGGACCCAGCTGACCATGTGCATGGCTCCTGCACATCAGGAAGTTATTCGCTTTCTGGTGCTACATAATCTGCATGATGTGGTCGTGTTGGGGTTGCCATGGCTGCAAACCCATAATCCAGTATTGGATTGGAACTCTATGTCGGTATCCAGCTGGGGTTGTCAAGGGGTACATGGTGATGTTCCATTTTTGTCTATTTCGTCATCCACTCCTTCTGAGGTCCCAGAGTTCTTGTCTGATTATCAGGATGTATTTGAAGAGCCCAAGTCCGATGCCCTACCTCCGCATAGGGATTGTGATTGTGCTATCAATTTGATTCCTGGTAGTAAATTCCCTAAAGGTCGATTATTTAATTTATCCGTGCCTGAACACGCCGCTATGCGCAGTTATGTGAAGGAATCCCTGGAGAAGGGACATATTCGCCCATCGTCATCACCACTGGGAGCAGGGTTCTTTTTTGTAGCCAAGAAGGATGGTTCGCTGAGACCGTGTATTGATTACCGCCTTCTTAATAAGATCACTGTGAAATTTCAGTATCCCTTGCCATTGTTATCTGACTTGTTTGCTCGGATTAAGGGGGCTAGTTGGTTAACTAAGATAGATCTTCGTGGTGCGTATAATCTGGTGAGAATCAGGCAAGGAGATGAATGGAAAACTGCATTTAATACGCCCGAGGGTCATTTTGAGTATCTAGTGATGCCGTTCGGACTTGCCAATGCTCCATCTGTGTTTCAGTCTTTTATGCATGACATCTTCCGTGAGTATCTGGATAAATTCCTGATTGTTTACTTGGATGACATTTTGATCTTCTCTAATGATTGGGACTCTCATGTGAAGCAGGTCAGAATGGTTTTCCAGGTCCTGCGTGCTAATTCTTTGTTTGTGAAGGGATCAAAGTGTCTCTTCGGTGTGCAGAAAGTTTCATTTTTGGGGTTCATCTTTTCCCCTTCTACTATCGAGATGGATCCGGTTAAGGTCCAAGCCATCCAGGATTGAACTCAGCCGACATCTCTGAAAAGTCTGCAAAAATTCCTGGGCTTTGCTAATTTTTATCGTCGCTTCATCTGTAATTTTTCTAGCATTGCCAAACCATTGACCGATTTGACCAAGAAGGGTGCTGATTTGGTTAATTGGTCTTCTGCTGCCGTGGAAGCTTTTCAGGAGTTGAAGCGTCGTTTTTGTTCTGCCCCTGTGTTGTGTCAACCAGATGTTTCTCTTCCGTTCCAGGTCGAGGTTGATGCTTCTGAGATTGGAGCAGGGGCGGTTTTGTCACAGAGAGGTTCTGGTTGCTCAGTGTTGAAACCATGTGCTTTCTTTTCCAGGAAGTTTTCGGCTGCTGAGCGTAATTATGATGTGGGCAACCGAGAGTTGCTGGCCATGAAGTGGGCATTCGAGGAATGGCGTCATTGGCTTGAAGGAGCTAAGCATCGCGTGGTGGTATTGACTGATCATAAGAACCTTACTTATCTCGAGTCTGCCAAGCGCTTGAATCCTAGACAGGCCCGTTGGTCGTTATTTTTTGTCCGCTTCGATTTTGTGATTTCGTACCTTCCGGGCTCTAAAAATGTGATGCTCTGTCTAGGAGTTTTATGCCCGACTCTCCGGGTTCATCTGAGCCGGCGAGTATCCTCAAGGAAGGAGTCATTGTGTCTGCCATCTCCCCTGATTTGCGGCGAGTGTTGCAAAAATTTCAGGCGAATAAACCTGATCGTTGTCCGGCGGAGAAACTTTTCGTCCCTGATAGGTGGACTAGTAAAGTTATCTCTGAACTTCATTGTTCGGTGTTGGCTGGTCATCCTGGAATCTTTGGTACCAGAGAGTTAGTGGCTAGATCCTTCTGGTGGCCATCTCTGTCACGGGATGTACGTACTTTTGTGCAGTCCTGTGGGATTTCTGCTAGGGCTAAGCCCTGCTGTTCACGTGCCAGTGGGTTGCTTTTGCCCTTGCCGGTCCCAAAGAGGCCTTGGACACATATTTCAATGGATTTCATTTCTGACCTTCCCGTTTCTCGAAAGATGTCAGTCATTTGGGTGGTCTGTGATCGCTTTTCTAAAATGGTCCATCTGGTGCCCATGGTTAAATTGCCTTCCTCCTCTGATTTGGTGCCTTTGTTCTTCCAGCATGTGGTTCGTTTACATGGCATTCCTGAGAATATTGTTTCTGACAGAGGTTCCCAGTTTGTTTCAAGGTTTTGGCGAGCCTTTTGTGGTAGGATGGGCATTGACCTATCTTTTTCCTCGGCTTTCCATCCTCAGACTAATGGCCAGACCGAACGAACCAATCAGACCTTGGAAACATATCTGAGATGTTTTGTTTCTGCTGACCAGGATGATTGGGTGTCCTTTTTGCCATTGGCTGAGTTCACCCTTAATAATCGGGCCAGCTCGGCTACCTTGGTCTCTCCATTTTTCTGCAATTCTGGGTTCCATCCTCGTTTCTCTTCAGGACAGGTTGAGTCTTCGGACTGACCTGGTGTGGATTCTGTGGTGGACAGGTTGCAGCAGATCTGGACTCAGGTAGTGGACAATTTGACCTTGTCCCAGGAGAAGGCTCAACTTTTCGCTAATCGCAGACGCCGTGTGGGTCCCCGACTTCGTGTTGGGGATCTGGTTTGGTTATCTTCTCGTCATATTCCTATGAAGGTTTCCTCTCCTAAATTTAAACCTCGTTTTATTGGTCCGTATAGGATTTCTGAGATTCTCAATCCTGTGTCTTTTCGTCTGACCCTCCCAGACTCCTTTTCCATACATAATGTATTCCATAGGTCGTTGTTGCGGAGATACGTGGCACCTATGGTTCCATCTGTTGAGCCTCCTGCCCCGGTTTTGGTGGAGGGGGAATTGGAGTATATTGTGGAGAAAATTTTGGATTCTCGTGTTTCTAGACGGAAACTCCAGTATCTGGTTAAATGGAAGGGTTATGCTCAGGAAGATAATTCCTGGGTTTTTGCCTCTGATGTCCATGCTCCAGATCTTGTTCGTGCCTTTCATGTGGCTCATCCTGGTCGGCCTGGGGGCTCTGGTGAGGGTTCGGTGACCCCTCCTCAAGGGGGGGTACTGTTGTGAATTCTGTGGCTGAATTCACTCCTGTGGTCACAAGTGGTACTGCAGCTTCTGAGCTTCCTCCCTCAGGTGTTCTGGTGAGCTCGTTGGCTGCTTTGTTATTTAACTCCACCTGATTCTGTCTTCCTTGCTCCTTGTCAATGTTCCAGTGTTGGATCTGAGCTTCTGGATCTTTCCTGTGGCCTGCTGCTCTGCTTAGATAAGTGCTTTTTGCTTTTGTTGCTACTTTTTCTGTCCAGCTTGTCATTTCGTTTTGCTGGAAGCTCTGAGACGCAAAGGGTGTACCGCCGTGCCGTTAGTTCGGCACGGTGGGTCTTTTTGCCCCCTTTGCGTGGTTTTTTGCTTTAGGGTTTTTTGTAGACTGCAAAGTTCCCTTTGCTATCCTCGCTCTATCTAGAATATCGGGCCTCACTTTGCTGAATCTATTCAGCGCAGAGCACTATATGGCACAGCTATGGGGCAATAATGAACGGTGCAGAGCACTATATGGCACAGCTATGGGGCAATAATGAACGGTGCAGAGCACTATATGGCACAGCTATGAGGCAATAATGAACGGTGCAGAGCACTATATGGCACAGCTATGGGCAATAATGAACGGTGCAGAGCACTATATGGCACAGCTATGGGGCAATAATGAACGGTGCAGAGCACTATATTGCACAGCTATGGGGCAATAATGAACGGTGCAGAGCACTATATGGCACAGCTATGGGGCAATAATGAACGGTGCAGAGCACTATATGGCACAGCTATGGGGCAATAATGAACGGTGCAGAGCACTATATGGCACAGCTAGGGGGCAATAATGAACGGTGCAGAGCACTATATGGCACAGCTATGAGGCAATAATGAACGGTGCAGAGCACTATATGGCACAGCTATGGGGCAATAATGAACGGTGCAGAGCACTATATGGCACAGCTATGAGGCAATAATGAACGGTGCAGAGCACTATATGGCACAGCTATGGGCAATAATGAACGGTGCAGAGCACTATATGGCACACCTTTCTATGGTACATCTATGGGGCAATAATGAACGGTGCAGAACAGTATATGGCACAGCTATGGGGCAATAATGAACGGTGCAGAGCACTATATGGCACAGCTAGGGGGCAATAATGAACGGTGGAGAGCACTATATGGCACACCTTTCTATGGTACATCTATGGGGCAATAATGAACGGTGCAGAGCACTATATGGCACAGCTATGGGGCCATAATGAAAAGTATTGAGCATCTATTTTTATTTTTGAAATTCACCGGTAGCTGCTGCATTTCCTACCCTAGGCTTATACTCGAGTCAATAAGTTTTCCCAGTTTTTTGTGGCAAAATTAGGGGGTCGGCTTATACTCGGGTCGGCTTATACTCGAGTATATACGGTAGTTTTTGTTTTTCTTGCCCAGATGTAGAATCTTTCATTTCTCCATTAAATTCCATTCTATTAGTCGCTGTCCTTTAGATCTTATCTAGATCCTTCTGAATCATTTCTCTCTCTTCTCTAGTGTTCGCTATTCCTCCTAGCTTTGCATCATCTGCAAATTTGATTATCCATCATAAGGAAACAAGGAAGCTTATGCCAATAAAAAACAATTATATTTTATTAATCAAAAGACATTAAAAACCCGTAGAACAATGTCATTCAGTTGGAATACACACGCAGAATATACAGTCTGCACTTGATATACACCAAAATATATAAATAAATATAGGGCACAAAAAATGGCGACTAACCCCCAGGACGAAGCATCACAGGAAACGCGCGTCGGGGCTTAATACTGCACTGCACTGCCAGGTAATACACCAAAGCCTTATAGCATGTAATAGAGACACTTTATTTGCTGCACTTTGCACATATTTGGGGCTTTACATTAAGCTACATTGCCAAGTAAATATTCCAATGTCTAAATTGTAAGTACTATAGACACTTTATTTGCTGCACTTTGCACACATTTAGTTACATTTATTTTCAGCTTTATAGCACCCATTCCCTAATATAGGAGTATTTAATACCTACCTGTCCACTGGGGCTTATTTTATTGCACATATTAAGTCTAATAGCATTTATTATTCACTTTTATAGCACCCATTACTTTATATAGGAGCATACAATACCTATTCGTCCACTTGGCCTAATTTTTTGTGCCCTATATTTATTTATATATTTTTTTAATAGGGTGACTATGATTACCATATTTTGTTTTTCAGTTGTGGGTATTTGGTTCTTAAATACAAGTGATGTGTCTTATAGTGATATGTCTCTATTTTTAAGACCTTGGTCTTTGTAAACCTTTCTAAATATGTATTATTAATTTGATCTATATATGTATTACAGACATTGGATGCCATTGTATACCACTTGGTTCTTTTAAACGTGTATACCAAGTGCAGACAGTATATTCTGCGTATGTATTCCCACTGATTGACATATTGTTCTACAGGTTTTTAATGTTTTATGATTAATAAAATATAATTGTGTTTTATTTGCATAAGCTTCCTTGTTTCTTTATGATGGATTTGTGCATTTGCCGAAATGCCATAAATTAGGCTTGCAATAGGTGTAATGCAAATTTGATTAGTTTACCTTCAGTTCCCTTATCTAGATGATTTACAAAAACGATGAACAACATTGGGGCCAGGACAGAGCCTTGTAATCCCTACTTGTAACACTCTTCCAACTGGATGTGCAACCACTACAGGATAACTAATGTAATGTGTCATGGATCCCTTCTCCGTGGTGTCACTTATTCGTCACGTGCCTGCTCTCACACGTGACTTGGGGTTGTGCCTGCAAGGGTTAATCTATCTCCCCACTCTCAGTCCCAGCATTCAACCTCTGTCCTATGATGTAATGGGAGCATAAATCACATAGTGACCCAGGCCACACATCCGCTCATACACGCTGCCACCACTCATCGAATACACAGGCGAGGACACCAGGAACTAACAATACTAATAAAAATATGTCTATCACTCATAAGGCTCACACACCTTAGGCTATGGATTCTTTTAGAACATTCAAGGTTCAACTTGTTAAAGGTTTATACTTTAATAACAAAAGGTTCAATGCTTACAATAAGAAAAAGGTATAAAAATATGATAATAAAAAGACATACAACTTATGCAGAACAGTGTCAAAATAAACAGGAGAAACCTACAGAAATTATCTAGTAGTTGCTTTCAGCTCCCTGAGGGTGGGACGATGTAGATTGGATCACACCAGCTTCTCAGGTTGCCCCCATCATGTGAACACAATTCTCTGTCTGCAGCCTAAATTTATAACGTTGGTCTGAGGTCAGGTTTCTAGACCAGCCCCTCAGGTTAATATAATTGCGGGCTGTTTGATTGGCCACAGCTGCTCTACTAATGTATATATATTATTTTCCTCTTGAGACACTTGTGACCAGGTTCCCAGGAATAGATCACCTCAGGCCACAATTAACATCTGCCCTCCAAGACCTAAGAGGTGCCAAATGTTACCTTCTTCTTGGCTCTAGCTAGACCTCCTGATGAGATATGGAGACACAATTTCTACTAGTCCCAAGGAAGTACCTATTAACACCTAGGTACGTCTTGCCTTCAGGACAGATGTTACATTATCACTAGTCACACATATAACCCTAGACATATGTCACTACACACATATAGATATATATATATACATACACATATTTCACCACGTAATGTATGTACACAGTGACTGCACCAGCAGAATAGTGAGTGCAGCTGTGGAGTATAATCAGGGCTGTATTTAGAGTTTCTGCTGCCCTAGGCACTTTTAGTGCTGCCTCCCCCATTAGTGAGTATGACACTATCCGCAGTGACTTTGGCAAGAATTACAGTTTTTCTGCATCTGCCGCGTAACGGATCACTTACGGCAACACTGCGTTTGGTTTCATTCATTCCCTATGGGATTTGCGGTTCTTGCTGTGATCTGGGAAATGCGGTACCATATCCCACAACTTTTGAAGAAGGGAAAGAGGTGTAAAGGTTGCGGCGCACACATGATGCTCCATACTGTATAATGACCGCACATGATGCTCCATACTGTATAATGGCCGCACATGATGCTCCATACTGTATAATGGCCACACATGATGCTCCATACTGTATAATGACCGCACATGATGCTCCATACTGTATAATGGCCCCACATGATGCTCAATACTGTATAATGACCGCACATGATGCTCCATACTGTATAATGACCCCACATGATGCTCCATACTGTACAATGGCCGCACATGATGCTCCATACTGTATAATGACCGCACATGATGCTCAATACTGTATAATGACCACACATGATGCTCCATACTGTATAATGGCCGCACATGATGCTCAATACTGTATAATGACCGCACATGATGCTCCATACTGTATAATGGCCGACATGATGCTCCATACTGTATAATGGCCGCACATGATGCTCCATACTGTATAATGACCTCACATGATGCTCCATACTGTATAATGACCTCACATAAGGCTCCATATTGTATAATGGCCATGGCTCATATCCCCCTCCCCTCCTCCTGTATGCATGGCTCATAATTCCCCCCCCTCCCTATGCATGGCTGATGGCTCATAATTCCCCCCCCCCTATGCATAGCTGATGGCTCATAATTCCCCCCCCCTCCCTCCCTATGCATGGCCGATGGCTCATAATTCCCCCCCCTCCCTCCCTATGCATGGCTGATGGCTCATAATTCCCCCCCCCTCCCTCCCTATGCATGGCTGATGGCTCATAATTCCCCCCTCTCCCTATGCATGGCTGATGGCGCTCATAATTCCCCCCCCCTCCCTATGCATGGCTGATGGCGCTCATAATTCCCCCCCCCCTCCCTATGCATGGCTGATGGCGCTCATAATTCCCCCCCCTCCCTATGCATGGCTGATGGCGCTCATAATTCCCCCCCCCTCCCCTCCCCTCCCTATGCATGGCTGATGGCGCTCATAATTCCCCCCCCCCATGCATGGCTGATGGTGCTCATAATTCCCCCCCCCCTCCCTATGCATGGCTGATGGCTCATAATTCCCCCCCTCCCTATGCATGGCTGATGGCGCTCATAATTCCCCCCCCCCCTCCCTATGCATGGCTGATGGCGCTCATAATTCCCCCCCCCTCCCCTCCCCTCCCTATGCATGGCTGATGGCGCTCATAATTCCCCCCCCTCCCTATGCATGGAGACTTGGAGGTGGGGGGACTCGGAGGTGGGGGCCTGGGGGGACTCGGAGGCGGGGGGCCGGGGCCGTCGGGCGCGTTCTTGACCCGGGCCGGGACTTATAAAAAAAAAAAAAAACACACACCTTGCTCAGGTGCCGCCCCCCGCAATGTCGCCGCCCTAGGCACGTGCCCTCGCGTGCCTAGTGGCAAATACGGCCCTGAGTATAATACAGGATGTAACTCAGGATCAGTAATGTAATGTATGTACACAGTGACTCCACCAGCAGAATAGTGAGTGCAGCTCTGGGGTATAATACAGGATGTAACTCAGGATCAGTAATGTAATGTATGTACACAGTGACTGCACCAGCAGAATAGTGAGTGCAGCTCTGGAGTATAATACAGGATGTAACTCAGGATCAGTAATGTAATGTATGTACACAGTGACTGCACCAGCAGAATAGTGAGTGCAGCTCTGGGGTATAATACAGAATGTAACTCAGGATCAGTAATGTAATGTATGTACACAGTGACTGCATCAGGAGAATAGTGAGTGCAGCTCTGTGGTATAATACAGGATGTAACTCAGGATCAGTAATGTAATGTATGTACACAGTGACTGCACCAGCAGGATAGTGAGGGCAGCTCTGGGGTATAATACAGGAGGTAACTCAGGATCAGTAATGTAATGTATGTACACAGTGACTGCACCAGCAGAATAGTGAGTGCAGCTCTGGGGTATAATACAGGATGTAACTCAGGATCAGTAATGTAATGTATGTACACAGTGACTGCACCAGCAGAATAGTGAGTGCAGCTCTGGAGTATAATACAGGATGTAACTCAGGATCAGTAATGTAATGTATGTACACAGTGACTCCACCAGCAGAATAGTGAGTGCAGCTCTGGGGTATAATACAGGAGGTAACTCAGGATCAGTAATGTAATGTATGTACACAGTGACTCCACCAGCAGGATAGTGGGTGCAGCTCTGCTCAGCTGCTGCTCATTGTGCTGATTGTGGGTGCGGTCGCTGCTGAACCTGCAGTGTGCTCCTGAGCTCCAGAGAACCACCATCTCTCCACCCGGGGACCTGCTCTCTCTCTTACCCAGGGAGGGAGTGGGTTTCCTGGGATGAGTGAAGGAGCCAAGTCCCAGGCTTCTGCTTCCCGGACCAGGCTGGCGGGGGGCAAAAGGAACCAGCAACCAGCCTGCACATCAGAGGATTCGGGGGTGAGACGCTCCACCAGGAGTCGCAGCAATGTGGCTCCTACTCCCCCCAGGTCTGCAGAGACCCAGAGAAGCCGCAAGGCTTCCATGGAGGAGAAGCCTGCTAGCGTGCAAGATGGCGGCCCTTCCGGAGGAAAGCTGAGTGCTCACGGAGGTGAGGCCGACCTCACTGAGGAGGGTTGGGTGCTGCAGAGACCCCGGGAGTCTGTGTCCACCTATGCCTCCCAGGTCATGAGCCACCTTCGTGAGTATGAAGATGCTAGCAAGACCTTGAGAAGGCTCTGGGAGGAGCTGCGCTGCACAAGCGCTAAAGCTGCAGGCGCCTCCAGACCCAGGAAGACGCAATTCCAAGCGGAGGTAAAGAGGCTAAAGCTTGAAATTAATGACCTGGAGGTAAGAAAAGCATTTATTCGAGAAAAAAGTGGACAATTTAAAGAAAAGCTTATAAATGAAGACCGATTCAGAGAAATGGCTGATAACAGAGAGCAAAGGCAGATGGGGCTGCAGCCTGAGAGCAAGGTGGATGATGATGATGATGATGATGACCAGCAGAAAGCTCCACCTGGCAGCCCTCTTAGTCACTCAGAGGCCACGTGCAGCGAGGTCCCTGCTGGACAGGCGACAATGACATCTCGTCGCAGTTCTGCTGGCTCTGGGGAGGATAGTGACATCGGCCAGGGAGGGGCGCTAATGGCAGAGATCAAGCTGCTGGAGTCCCCAGTGTGCCTCCAGAACTTCCATCTTGGTGATGATTTACCAGAGGAGGCACCTGGGGGCCAGAAGAAAAAGGCAAAGAAAACCACCAAGCCAAAGCTGCAGGAAGCGGTAAGCTATGTATATGCCCCCCTCCCTGTACCCCCTGAGTCGGCTGCAGGGTCAGCTCGCTGTATAAGCCCCGTTGCCCAGCCCAGCCCGGGTTCTGCTGTGGATCCGGTGCAAAGGCGCGGGGATATTACAGAGCACGGTAATGAGGCGCAGAGCTCCGTCTCTGCTTGTAGTAGCGGGGACGTAGCAGCAGGTGCATCAGCCGAAAGGCTGGACAGTGAGGGCGGCCCGGCGGTGGGCATACGATCAGGCCACGATACTGTGGTCCGCTCCTCAGTGGGAGGGGGGAGCGGCCCGGTGTCGGGGGCAGCTCCGGTAGCCTCGGTGCCCCTGAATACTGTTGCCGCTGATAACTTAGTTGAGGGGCGGCGGCAGTGTGAGGGGGTTACCGGGGCTGGGAGTTCCGGTCTTCCCAAAGTCTTATTTTGTGTTGGTGCCACTGGTCAACAAGATCCTGATGCTAAGGATCAGCGGTGCCCCACAGCAGCTAAAGATCAACGACGCCTGGTAGCAACCATGAAGCAATGGAAAATATCAACTGATGATGCGGAGGGCACACATAAAACCAGGGGTGAGGTCACCTCCAGTTCTGTGGAGGAGACTCAGCCCCTTGTGCCTGATGATGCGGAGGCCAAAGTGTCACCCCCTGTTGTCACTGGTCCAGCAGGAGTGAATGTGGTGGTGGGTATGGATGCAGAAAACTCTTTGTCTAGTGGTATGGTTGCTGGTTTGGTAGAGGGTGAGGGGGTTATGGAGGTTGGTAATGGTGATGCTGTTGGTGTGGATGTGGTCACTGGTCCGGTTGCCCCCCCTGTGGTGGCAGCGCCTGTCAGGAGTTATGCCGCTGTCACCTCCGGGGGAAATAGGGCATCCTCCTCGTCTCCGGGCTCTGGGGACGGCATGTTGCAAACGGCGTCTCCTGGAGGCTCTAAAGAGGGGGGAGAGATCACTAATAGTAGAGGGTCGAGAGGTTGATCTATCCTTCTGGATAGAGAGGCATGGCCTCGGGGCCTTCCGAGAGCAAAGAGGGGGGGATACAGTGTGGTCCCTCCCAACAGCCGGGCCGGGTAGTGTGCGTAGGAATGTGGTCCGTCTTCAGTGGAGGGGCAGTGATGCATGTCCTCCAAGGTCTAAAGTTGTGGAGCTCCTGCTGAGGATGGGCTTCAGTGCGATTGACATCTACGCCTTGATACATCCCTATTCCACACCTAATTTTGATGTCAGCTTTGTTCGGCCGGAGGGGCTTGAGCTCTTCTGGTCGAACTATGAGTTGACAAAAAATGAGCCCGGCTGGCGAGACTTTGCCGTTCAGGTGGTGTCTCGCAAAAACCAAGTCAAGAAGGTGACCGTGATGACTTGTAACGAGTCACTTTCTTGTTATGACATCATGACGTGGCTTGGCCGGTATGGAGAGGTGGTAGAAATGCCAAAGAAAAACCGTGACAAGTTTGGTATCTGGTCAGGGGCCTGGACGTTTATGGTAAAACTTAAGCGTTCAGGTGGTACGGTTGCCCACATACCATCATCTGCCTTCCTGGGTAGGGATCGTATCCTGGTCTTCTATCAGGGGCAACCGAAGCTCTGTCACAGGTGTGGCGACCCCACACACTTCAGCGCAAACTGCACTGTGCAGAAGTGTGCATTGTGTGGGGATATCGGCCATCTTGCTGCATCTTGTGTGGAGATTAGGTGTCACCTGTGTGGTGAGTTAGGTCACCCATTCAGCCGTTGTCCTCGCTCCTTCGCTAACGCAGTCGTGACCCCGGTGGGAGAAAACCGTGAGGCTGATTCTGCTGGGGAAGGGACTAGCAGGGGTGAGGGAGCTGAGGGGCCAAGGAAGAAAAGCAATAAAAAGACGCCTGCACAGCTAAGGCATCTAGACAAGCGCAGACAGGATAGGGAGCTGGGCGAGCCTCGTGTTACTGGGGCGGCCCCTGTCCTGGACGCCAGTCTTGCTGCTGAGGCCCCAAGGGATGATGAGTTGGATGAGGAGGTCAGGAGGATCCACAGCGAGGAAAGTGCCACTGCCTCAGAGTCCTCCCATTATGAAAGTATGGATGAGGATAATAGGCAGTGGCTAGAGGACAAGCGTAAGCTCGGCACCAAAAAGAAGAGAAAGAAGGGAGATAAAAAATCTTCTCCCGCTCTGACCAAGGTACCTAAGGAAGGAAAAACCAACTCCCCTCTGGTTGGTCTTTCTAACCGGTTCCAAGCCCTTGAAAACATCTCTTCCTCTGAGGAGGAAGCTGAGGGTGAGGTTCTGGCTTCGGCGGGGCTCACAGGGGACGCCGAGTCTCCTCCTAATGGGAATGTAAGATCCTTGGAGGGAGGGACTGGCCCAGAGTCCGGAGACGAGGATGAAAAAATTAAAAAACACGTGGGAATGGATACCTCATTGTCATTAAAGAGGGGGAAGGATTCCTCCTCTGAGGCAGAGGATAAGGGGAGTGGGAAAAAGAAAGCCATCTAACTCAATCACCAATGATGGCGGTACCCACTCCGTTGACGCTGGCGTCCATTAATGTCGCCAGCATAAAGTCAAATACAGCTAGATTTGCGGCCTTTGATTTTCTCAGCCGGGTTGAAGCTGACATTTTCTTTTTGCAAGAGACCAGGCTGCCAAACATGGCGGATGTGTTTAAAGCTAAGAGGGAGTGGAGACTCGGGCCCTCCTATTGGTCTCTTGCGGCCGAGTTGTATAGCGGAGTGGCGGTCCTTTTTACCGCACCGGTGGAATGCCGACGGGTTATTGAGTTAGAAATGGGGAGGTGCCTGATCTTAGATGTCCTCATGAAGGGACAAGAGCTCCGGCTCATCAACATTTATGGTCCCCAATCTAAGTGGGACCGGAAGTGTCTCTTTATGAGGATCAAGCCCTACCTTTTTACAAGTCGGCAGGTTGTCTTTGGAGGGGACTTCAATGCTGTCACGAGGCCCCGAGATAGAGGAGATTCCAGAGACAAGCTGACTTATGATAGCGTCGCCCTTAATAGTATAGCTAGTGAGGCTCGCCTGGTGGATGTCCACATTCGGCACACCCCAGGCCACGAGGGGTTCACCTATCATAGAGGTAACTGTAGGTCCAGAATAGATAGGTTTTATTTAAAGGAGGAAGCTGTCTCTTCAGCAGTGTCTGTTGTTGAGGTGGAGTTCTCCGACCACTGTATAATTTTGTTTTCTCTGAATGTTACAGAGACCCTCCGGATGGGAAGAGGCTTTTGGAGGCTCAATTCGTCTCTCTTGGAAGAAGCGGAGATAAGACAGTCCTTTGAGGAATTTCTTCAGGGCCAGGTACCATTACTGGATCTTTGTAGTAGTAAGTCAGAGTGGTGGGAGATGTTTAAGGAAAGGGTGGAAAGTCTCTGCAAAAGTCCTTGGCATCGAATTTGGCCAGGGGGATTACCCCAAACAAAATTCGGACAGCAGGCTAGAGATCGCCACTCAGAAGGTGAACCAATGGAAGGGTTGGTCTTTGACCCTAAGGGAAAGGGTAAACGGGATCAAAATTTACCTGCTCCCTTTACTGATTTATCTGGGCAGTGTATGCATCTTGCCGGAATCTCTCTGGACTCGGGTCTACAGTTTGTTCTTCCAACTGTTATGGGGGACTAGACTGAACCTGGTCAAGAGGGAGGTTACTTACCGTACGAGGAGACTAGGAGGGTTGGGTATGGTCAACCCTGTGGTATTCCTTGTGGATACCTTCATTAAGATCAATATCGCAAACCTCTGGAAAGAGAGGGCTCCTCCGTGGGTATTCTCCTGTAGGGGATGGTTTCAGCCTTTCTTCCAGGAATGGGAGACAGGAGGGCAAGTGAAGGATCTTCGCACACCGCATGGACATCTTCCGGCTTACGCTACCTTGGTTCTGTAGGTAATTCGTCGGTGGGGTCTGGGAATGTGGGAGATCAGGACTCTGCCAAGGAAACTCCTTGACAATAGGGTTCTGTTGACCCATTTCCAGAGGCCTCTGGCGCTCAGAGACTGCCCAAGTCGGGATCTTGGGGTGGGTTTGCATCTTTTGAATTCTATCAGGATCCCCTCGAAGTTTTGGGACTTGGCTTGGCGCTGTTTCCATGGGAAACTGTGTGTGAGGGACATTCTGAAGTGTAGGAGCTCTGAGGACAGGAATTGTCCTCGGGAGCATTGTGGTACCTTGCTGGAAAGCATGGACCACTTCCTGCTTCATTGTCCCTTCAACACAGAGGTGTACAACAGGGTGGGCGCCTTCATTGGCTGGTCTCGGCTGGCCGGTCTCTCCTATGCGGAATGGGCCTATGGAGCATTCGGAGACCTTGGTGGTCGGGACCGCTGCACCTTATTTCTAGTTAGCGCAGTGGTTAGGTATCACACGTGGAACGCACGGTGCTTAGTATCGACGCAGCGAAAAATCCTCCCAGTGGAAGATGTGTTTAGGACCATACTCGGTGACCTGGTGAATGTGCGCTCTCTGGAGTATGGGAGACTGGGCGCACGGAGGGCCGCTCTCCTCTGGAGGGGCTTTTCTTTTAGTGTGCCCTAGTCTGGTCATCTCCTTTCCTGGTGGTGGGCTGCTGCTGACACTGTAGATTTTTGTTTTGTTTGATCATTATACAGTGATGTAGGGCTGCAGCCGCCGAACTTGGGCTTCGTGATTTGTAATCATTGTGGTGTGTGCTGCTGTATATAATGTATATATTGTATATAGGGATATAGAATTGGGTGTAGGTGTTGGGTTGGGTGGTGGTAAAAGGGGGGAGGTGGGATTATCTTGTGGGACTATGGGACACTGGGTTGTTTGGGGGAAACTGTCACTGCCTGATCTGGCCTATGGACGTTGGACATGGACTGAGGCATGAGACCCAGGACCAGCTCTCAGGTCAGTGCGGGGGGTTGGGAATGAAGGATAGCTTAGTATTGTATATATTTGTAGTTATTTTATTTAAAAAAAAAAAAAAAAAGTTCATGTATATAGTTTTTGTTTGCCATTGTTTATTTTATTTGTTATTATTATTTTTGTTTGGTGACCGGACCAGAAGGTCAAAATAGTTTATTCTGTATATACTGTATAATATGTGTGAGAGGAGAGAATGAGCGGCTGGACCAGTGTTCAGTATACTGATTATTTTCTGGCTAATATTTTTGTTATGTTTTCTGCTATTATTATTGTTATGTTTTCCATTTTTATAATAAAAGATCTACAGGATGTAACTCAGGATCAGTAATGTAATGTATGTACACAGTGACTGCACCAGCAGAATAGTGAGTGCAGCTCTGGAGTATAATACAGGATGTAACTCAGGATCAGTAATGTAATGTATGTACACAGTGACTGCACCAGCAGAATAGTGAGTGCAGCTCTGGAGTATAATACAGGATGTAACTCAGGATCAGTAATGTAATGTATGTACACAGTGACTGCACCAGCAAAATAGTGAGTGCAGCTCTGGAGTATAATACAGGATGTAACACAGGATCAGTAATGTAATGTATGTACACAGTGACTGCACCAGCAGAATAGTGAGTGCAGCTCTGGAGTATAATACAGGATGTAACACAGGATCAGTAATGTACTGTATGTACACAGTGACTGCACCAGCAGAATAGTGAGTGCAGCTCTGAAGTATAAGGCCGGCGTCACACACAGCGTAAAACAATACGGTCCGTATATTACGGCCGTAATACGCTGAAAAGTCCCGAAAAAAGTGGTCCGTAGCTCCTCCGTAGGCAGGGTGTGTCAGCGTTTTTTGCGCATGGCATCCTCCGTATGTAATCCGTATGGCATCCGTACTGTGTGGTTTTCTCGCAGGCTAGCAAAACCAACACACCGCTATAGAAGTGATCCATGTGTCCCAAAAAGAAAAGAAAATATATATATACTGTCTATATATATATATATATATATATATATATATATATATATATATATATGTGTGTGTCAGTAGACACATATATTAGAGAGAAAAGCCGGTAATTCAGTGCGGTGTACAGTAAAATCACACTGACAGCTTACAGTAGAATAGGTAGAATAAATGTGTACACATAGAATAGGTATATATATATATATATATGTCAGTGAGACACATATATGTATATATATTAATATTTATTCCAGCGCTAGACAGCTTGAAAGCCGGTAATTCAATTACCGGCTTTTTCCTTCTCCTTCCTAAAACCCGACATGATTTGAGACATGGTTTACATACAGTAAACCATGTCTTCTCTCCATTTTTTTTGCAGATTGCACACTACTAATGTCAGTAGTGTGTATCTGCAAAATTTGGCCGTTCTAGCTCTTAAAATAAAGGGTTAAATGGCGGAAAAAATTGGCGTGGGCTCCCGCGCAATTTTCTCCGCCAGAGTAGTAAAGCCAGTGACTGAGGGCAGATATTAATAGCCTGGAGAGGGTCCATGGTTATTGGCCCCCCCCTGGCTAAAAATATCTGCCCCCAGCCACCCCAGAAAAGGCACATCTGGAAGATGCGCCTATTCTGGCACTTGGCCACTCTCTTCCCATTCCCGTGTAGCGGTGGGATATGGGGTAATGAAGGGTTAATGCCACCTTGCTATTGTAAGGTGACATTAAGCCTAATTAATAATGGAGAGGCGTCACTTATGACACCTATCCATTATTAATCCAATTGTAGTGAAGGGTTAAATAAAACACAAACACATTATTTAAAATTATTTTAATGAAATAAAAACAATGGTTGTTGCAGTATTTTATTCAACGCCCAATCCAGTCACTGAAGACCCTCGTTCTGTGAGTAAAAAAACATAATAAACCAACAATATACTTACCCTCCGCAGATCTGTAACGTCCAACGATGTAAATCCTTCTGAAGGGGTTAAAACATTTTGCAGCAAGGATCTGTGCTAATGCAGGCTGCTCCTCGCTGCAAAACCCCAGGGAATGAGGCTAAAAATAGATCAAGGATCTATATTTAGCTTCATTTGCGGTGAGGCGCCCTCTGCTGGATGTTCATAGATCGTGGGAAATTACCTAGAAAGCTCCCTGGCTTTCTAGGTAATTTCCCACGATCTATGATCAGCCAGCAGAGGGCGACTCACCGCAAATGATGCTAAATATAGATCATTGATCTATTTTTAGCCTCATTCCCTGGGGTTTTGCAGCGAGGAGCAGCGTGCATTAGCACAGATCCTTGCTGCAAAATGTTTTAACCCCTTCAGAAGGATTTACATCGTTGGACGTTACAGATCTGCGGAGGGTAAGTATATTGTTGGTTTATTATGTTTTTTTACTCACAGAACGAGGGTCTTCAGTGACTGGATTGGGCGTTGAATAAAATACTGCAACAACCATTGTTTTTATTTCATTAAAATAATTTTAAAAATTGTGTTTGTGTTTTATTTAACCCTTTACTAGTATTGGATTAATAATGGATAGGTGTCATAATTGACGCCTCTCCATTATTAATTAGGCTTAATGACACCTTACAATAGCAAGGTGGCATTAACCCTTCATTACCCCATATCCCACCGCTACACGGGAATGGGAAGAGAGTGGCCAAGTGCCAGAATAGGCGCATCTTCCAGATGTGCCTTTTCTGGGGTGGCTGGGGGCAGATGTTTTTAGCCAGGGGGGGGCCAATAACCATGGACCCTCTCCAGGCTATTAATATCTGCCCTCAGTCACTGGCTTTACTACTCTGGCGGAGAAAATTGCGCGGGAGCCCACGCCAATTTTTTCCGCCATTTAACCCTTTATTTTAAGAGCTAGAACGGCCAAATTTTGCAGATACACACTACTGACATTAGTAGTGTGGAATCTGCAAAAAAAATGGAGAGAAGACATGGTTTACTGTATGTAAACCATGTCTCAAATCATGTCGGGTTTTAGGAAGGAGAAGGAAAAAGCCGGTAATTGAATTACCGGCTTTCAAGCTGTATAGCGCTGGAATAAATATTAATATATATACATATATGTGTCTCACTGACATATATATATATATATATATATATATATATATATATACCTATTCTGTGTGTACACATTTATTCTACCTATTCTACTGTAAGCTGTCAGTGTGATTTTACTGTACACCGCACTGAATTACCGGCTTTTCTCTCTAACAGCGCTGCGTATTTCTCGCAAGTCACACTGCTTGTCCGTGTGTAATCCGTATTTTTCACGCTTCCATAGACTTTCATTGGCGTATTTCTTGCGCAGTACGGAGACAAACGCAGCATGCTGCGATTTTGTACGGCCGTAGAAAGCCGTATAATACTGATCAGTAAAATACGGCAAATAGGAGCAGGGGCATAGAGAATAATTGTGCCGTATTTTTTGCGAGTTTTACGGACGTAGATTCTGCGCTCTTACGTCCGTAAAACTCGCAAGTGTGACGCCGGCCTAATACAGGATGTAACTCAGGATCAGTAATGTAATGTATGTACACAGTGACTGCACCAGCAGAATAGTGAGTGCAGCTCTGGAGTATAATACAGGATGTAACTCAGGATCAGTAATGTAATGTATGTACACAGTGACTGCACCAGCAGAATAGTGAGTGCAGCTCTGGGGTATAATACAGGATGTAACTCAGGATCAGTAATGTAATGTATGTACACAGTGACTGCACCAGCAGAATAGTGAGTGCAGCTCTGGGGTATAATACAGGATGTAACTCTGGATCAGTAATGTAATGTATGTGCACAGTGACTGCACCAGCAGAATAGTGAGTGCAGCTCTGGGGTATAATACAGGATGTAACTCAGGATCAGTAATGTAATGTATGTGCACAGTGACTGCACCAGCAGAATAGTGAGTGCAGCTCTGCGGTATAATACAGGATGTGACTCAGGATCAGTAATGTAGTGTATGTGCACAGTGACTGCACCAGCAGAATAGTGAGTGCAGCTCTGGAGTATAATACAGGAGGTAACTCAGGATCAGAAATGTAATGTATGTACACAGTGACTGCACCAGCAGAATAGTGAGTGCAGCTCTGGAGTATAATACAGGATGTAACTCAGGATCAGTAATGTAATGTATGTACACAGTGACTGCACCAGCAGAATAGTGAGTGCAGCTCTGGGGTATAATACAGGATGTAACTCAGGATCAGTAATGTAATGTATGTACACAGTGACTGCACCAGCAGAATAGTGAGTGCAGCTCTGGGGTATAATACAGGATGTAACTCAGGATCAGTAATGTAATGTATGTGCACAGTGACTGCACCAGCAGAATAGTGAGTGCAGCTCTGCGGTATAATACAGGATGTGACTCAGGATCAGTAATGTAGTGTATGTGCACAGTGACTGCACCAGCAGAATAGTGAGTGCAGCTCTGGAGTATAATACAGGAGGTAACTCAGGATCAGAAATGTAATGTATGTACACAGTGACTGCACCAGCAGAATAGTGAGTGCAGCTCTGGAGTATAATACAGGATGTAACTCAGGATCAGTAATGTAATTTATGTACACAGTGACTGCACCAGCAGAATAGTGAGTGCAGCTCTGGATTATAATACAGGATGTAACTCAGGATCAGTAATTTAATGTATGTACACAGTGACTGCACCAGCAGAATAGTGAGTGCAGCTCTGGAGCATAATACAGGAGGTAACTCAGGATCAGTAATGTAATTTATGCACACAGTGACTGCACCAGCAGAATAGTGAGTGCAGCTCTGGATTATAATACAGGATGTAACTCAGGATCAGTAATGTAATGTATGTACACAGCGACTGCACCAGAATAGTGAGTGCAGCTCTGGAGTATAATACAGGATGTAACTCAGGATCAGTAATGTAATGTATGTACACAGCGACTGCACCAGCAGAATAGTGAGTGCAGCTCTGGGGTATAATACAGGATGTAACTAAGGATCAGTAATGTAATGTATGTACATAGTGACTGCACCAGCAGAATAGTGAGTGCAGCTCTGGAGTATAATACAGGATGTAACTCAGGATCAGTAATGTAATGTATGTACACAGTGACTGCAGCAGCAGAATAGTGAGTGCAGCTCTGGAGTATAATACAGTATGTAACTCAGGATCAGTAATGTAATGTATGTACACAGTGACTGCACCAGCAGAATAGTGAGTGCAGCTCTGGGGTATAATACAGGATGTAACTCAGGATCAGTAATGTAATGTATGTATACAGTGACTGCACCAGCAGAATAGTGAGTGCAGCTCTGGGGTATAATACAGGATGTAACTCAGGATCAGTAATGTAATGTATGTATACAGTGACTGCACCAGCAGAATAGTGAGTGCAGCCCTGGGGTATAATACAGGATGTAACTCAGGATCAGTAATGTAATGTATGTGCACAGTGACTGCACCAGCAGAATAGTGAGTGCAGCTCTGGGGTATAATACAGGATGTAACTCTGGATCAGTAATGTAATGTATGTACACAGTGACTGCACCAGCAGAATAGTGAGTGCAGCTCTGGAGTATAATACAGGATGTAACTCAGGATCAGTAATGTAATGTATGTACACAGTGACTGCAGCAGCAGAATAGTGAGTGCAGCTCTGGAGTATAATACAGTATGTAACTCAGGATCAGTAATGTAATGTATGTACACAGTGACTGCACCAGCAGAATAGTGAGTGCAGCTCTGGGGTATAATACAGGATGTAACTCAGGATCAGTAATGTAATGTATGTATACAGTGACTGCACCAGCAGAATAGTGAGTGCAGCTCTGGGGTATAATACAGGATGTAACTCAGGATCAGTAATGTAATGTATGTATACAGTGACTGCACCAGCAGAATAGTGAGTGCAGCTCTGGGGTATAATACAGGATGTAACTCAGGATCAGTAATGTAATGTATGTGCACAGTGACTGCACCAGCAGAATAGTGAGTGCAGCTCTGGGGTATAATACAGGATGTAACTCTGGATCAGTAATGTAATGTATGTACACAGTGACTGCACCAGCAGAATAGTGAGTGCAGCTCTGGAGTATAATACAGGATGTAATGCCACTTATGTAGATATGTTTGGTATGGTAATAGTATTACGGCTTTTTACTTGCCGTTTTGGCTTGCTATTACCCTGTGACTGGCACTATGAGTTTTGCACCTGGGGAATGTGATGTGAAGTGTTAGATTTGGGTGGAAATCCCATATTTGCAGCCTTCCATCTGTGACTTCTGTACACTTGCGGGGATATATAATGGCACAGACAGATGGCTGGTGTGTGGAGTGTTTATGTCGGGGATTAGCACATGATCGAGGTTTCCATACAACTCATTAGTGCTGATTTGTTTGATTACGGCTCTCGGAGATCTGCCATGTTCTGGAGTCTGGAAATGTTTGCTCAGGGATTTGGGACGGAGATGTTCCCGCAGGCTGCAGCAGAGGGTGACCCATGTAAGGACTCCACGGCTGCCAAACCACAACACGGAGGAAGCACCCGCAGGGTGAGAGGGTCAGCAAGCAGAAAACGCAGGCGGCTCGCCTCCAGGCTCCTCTCAGGCTCTGTACGGCGGGAGGAGAGGATGAAGGGCAATCACAGTGACGGCCGCTGCAGATCCCATCCTAGAAATAGACAAGGTTACTGTGAACCCGAAACATTTGTGACGTTTTACTCCAGTGCATGAGGGAATGATTGACAGCAGCCAGGGCTCTTCAGACACTGTGGGCCCCCCGGGTCATGTGACGGGGGTCATGTGACGGGTGACGGGGGTCATGTGACGGGGGTCATGTGCCATACCCGAGCCAGATTATTCCAGAAAAATGGCCGGGCCCTACTCTACTGTAACCTATTAAATATTTGTTAAAATCTGCAATACAATTTAGGTATATTTTGACCAACAATATCACATCCAAGGAACAAATACCACCGCGCCATGACCAGACCACAAATTACAACCACAGTGATCGAATAATATCACATACAAGGAACAAATACCACCGCACCATGTCAAGACCACATATTACCACCACTTGGTGACCAAATAGCACATACAAGGGACAAATACCACAACACCATTTCCAGACCACATATTACCACCACATAGTGACTGAATACTACAATACTGATCAGTAATAAAAAAAAATAAAAAAACAAACAAACACAATACTATCACTATAAGTGCCAGTATTCACAGGAGATCTGTAATTAGTATGCAGTGTCTGTGTAGAGGTAATACAGAGATCACTGGTGGTATTATACACAGGAGCTCTGTATATAATGTATATGGAATACAGTGATCACTGGTGACATAGTACACAGAAGCTCTGTATATAGTATACAGTGTATAGTGTCAGTGTATAGGTAACACTGACTCACCAGTGACGTCTTTAGGTGAAGTCCTTCATCTTTCATCCAGCAAAGACCGCCATCATTTTTTCCAGCCAGGACTCGTTTCTGAAGGAAATAACACAGTTATCTCGAGCTCCGCTTGCAGAACACATTACTTAATTTTTCACAACTTCTACATTACAACACTATGAAAAAAAGGCGATATAGTGTCACTCTGCACAGTAACAGGACCGCCCCCCCATTTAAAACAGTATACTCAAAAAAAATAAAATAAATACATCACTGCAGTAATAATATCCCTTAATTAGCCCCTATGGTAATAATATTCCCCACCCTGGCCCCGTGTGTCTCATTCCTGGCTCCAGCCATATGTTCTCCAATCCTGCACTCATGACTCATTGCCCCAGTGTGTCCAGCATTGCCCCCAGACAGTGTGTCCAGCAATCTGTCCCAGTGTCTGACTCCAGCATATTGCCCCCAGTGTGTCCAGCAATCTGTCCCAGTGTCCAGCAATCTGCCCCAGTGTCCAGCATTGCCCCCAGACAGTGTGTCCAGCAATCTGCCCCAGTATGTCCAGCAATCTGCCCCAGTGTGTCCAGCAATCTGCCCCAGTGTGTCCAGCATATTACCCCCAGTGTGTCCAGCAATCTGCCACAGTATGTCCAGCATTGCCCCCAGACAGCGTCCAGCAATCTGCCCCAGTGTGTTCAGCAATCTGCCCCAGTGTGTCCAGCATATTACCCCCAGTGTGTCCAGCATATTACCCCCAGTGTGTCCAGCATATTACCCCCAGTGTGTCCAGAAATCTGCCCCAGTGTGTCCAGAAATCTGCCCCAGAATGTCCAGCATATTGCCCCAGTGTGTCCAGCATTGCCCCCAGACAGTGTGTCCAGCAATCTGCCCCAGTGTCCAGCATTGCCCCCAGACAGTGTGTCCAGCAATCTGCCCCAGTGTGTCCAGCAATCTGCCCCAGTGTGTCCAGCAATCTGCCCCAGTGTGTCCAGCATTGCCCCAGTGTGACCAGCAATCTGTCCCAGTGTCTGACTCCAGCATATTGCCCCCAGTGTGTCCAGCAATGTGCCCCAGTGTCCAGAATTGCCCCCAGACAGTGTGTTCAGCAATCTGCCCCAGTGTGTCCAGCAATCTGCCCCAGTGTGTCCAGCAATCTGCCCCAGTGTGTCCAGCAATCTGCCCCAGTGTGTCCAGCATATTACCCCCAGTGTGTCCAGCAATCTGCCCCAGTGTGTCCAGCATATTACCCCCAGTGTGTCCAGCAATCTGCCCCAGTGTGTCCAGCAATCTGCCACAGTATGTCCAGCATTGCCCCCAGACAGTGTCCAGCAATCTGCCCCAGTGTGTTCAGCATATTACCCCCAGTGTGTCCAGCATATTACCCCCAGTGTGTTCAGCATATTACCCCCAGTGTGTCCAGCATATTACCCCCAGTGTGTCCAGCATATTACCCCCAGTGTGTCCAGCATATTACCCCCAGTGTGTCCAGCATATTGCCCCCAGTGTGTCCAGCATATTGCCCCAGTGTGTCCAGCATTGCCCCCAGACAGTGTGTCCAGCAATCTGCCCCAGTGTCCAGCATTGCCCCCAGACAGGGTGTCCAGCAATCTGCCCCAGTGTGTCCAGCAATCTGCCCCAGTGTGTCCAGCAATCTGCCCCAGTGTGTCCAGCATTGCCCCAGTGTGACCAGCAATCTGTCCCAGTGTCTGACTCCAGCATATTGCCCCCAGTGTGTCCAGCAATGTGCCCAGTGTCCAGAATTGCCCCCAGACAGTGTGTTCAGCAATCTGCCCCAGTGTGTCCAGCAATCTGCCCCAGTGTGTCCAGCAATCTGCCCCAGTGTGTCCAGCAATCTGCCCCAGTGTGTCCAGCATATTACCCCCAGTGTGTCCAGCAATCTGCCCCAGTGTGTCCAGCATATTACCCCCAGTGTGTCCAGCAATCTGCCCCAGTGTGTCCAGCAATCTGCCACAGTATGTCCAGCATTGCCCCCAGACAGTGTCCAGCAATCTGCCCCAGTGTGTTCAGCATATTACCCCCAGTGTGTCCAGCATATTACCCCCAGTGTGTTCAGCATATTACCCCCAGTGTGTCCAGCATATTGCCCCCAGTGTGTCCAGCATATTGCCCCCAGTGTGTCCAGCATATTGCCCCCAGTGTGTCTAGCATATTGCCCCAGTGTGTCCAGCATTGCCCCCAGAAAGTGTGTCCAGCAATCTGCCCCAGTGTCTCCAGCATTGCCCCAGTGTCTCCAGCAATCTGCCCCAGTGTCTCCAGCAATCTGCCCCAGTGTCTCCAGCAATCTGCCCCAGTGTCTCCAGTATTGCCCCCAGTGTGTCCTCCAGCAATCTGCCCCAGTGTCTCCAGTATTGCCCCCAGTGTGTCCTCCAGCAATCTGCCCCAGTGTCTCCAATATTGCCCCCAGTGTGTCCTCCAGCATTGCCCCAGTGTGTCCTCCAGCATTGCCCCCCAGTGTGTTCTCCAGCATTGCCCCAGTGTGTCCTCCAGCATTGCCCCCCAGTGTGTCCGTTAGCTTATCAAAAAAACAAACAAAAAAAAAAAACAGTCTCCTCACCTGTCCGCGCTCCAGGCGGTGAGCTCCTTCCAGCAGCGCACACTCGCCGGCGACTGACAATGACGTCAGACGCCGGCGACGTGTGCGCTGCGGCCGACTTCAGCTGCCAGCCTCCAATTGGCTGGCGGCTGTTGTTGTTAACTATTAATGTGCGGGCGCGCGCCCGCACATCAATAGGAAACCGCCGCAGCGCCGGAAGAGGCCCGGTGAGCAGATGAGAAGGGGCCCAATGCGGGCCCCCTCTCTCTGCCCACCGGATCCGGGGGCACATACATGCCGGCCCGGCGGTGGGCATTCTCAGACGATTAGTAGAGGGTCAATCTGTGCAGCAGCCCAGGGCCCCCCCAGACCACTGGGCCCTGGGCTACCGCCCATATTGACCCTCTGATAATCCGCCCCTGACAGCAGCACTAACTCTGCCCCAATAATACATATGTTTCCTGAGTTTTCTTATTTTCATCATTTCTTGGTGACTAAATTTCCAAAATAAATCTTAGACATTTCTGATAAAGCTTATACTGGGTTGTGCCGCCGGGAGCACCACGAGTGCAGTGATCCGAGCTTTATGCACTGTATGGCGGTATTATTTATAAGCGCCATGTGTCTATATAGTGAATGCAGAACAAATCTACCCTATAACGTGAAAACAATTATCATCTATCAAGACGAGGACCAGCTACAGTATACAGTGGGTACGGAAAGTATTCACACCCCTTTACATTTTTCACTTTGTTTCATTGCAGCCATTTGGTAAATTAATAAAAGTTCATTTTTTTCTCATTAATGTGCACTCTGCGCCCCATCTAAACTAAAAAAAAAACAGAAATGTAGACATTTTTGCAAATTTATTAAAAAAGAAAAACAGAAACATCACATGGTCATAAGTCTTCAGCCCTTTTCCTCAGACACTCCTATTTAAATCCCATACTGTCCATTTCCTTGTGATCCTCCTTGAGATGGCTCTACTCCTTCATTGGAGTCCAGCTGTGTGTAACTAAACTGATAGGACTTGATTTGGAAAGGCGCACACCTGTCTATATAAGACCAAATGAGAATCATGAGGCCAAAGGAACTGGCCAAGAAGCTCAGAGACAGAATTGTGGCAAGGCACAGATCTGGCCAAGGCTACAGCAGAATTTCTGCAGTACTCAAGGTTCCTAAGAGCACAGTGGGCTCCATAATCCTTACAAGGAAGAAGTTTGGGACCACCAGAAGTCTTGCTAGACCTGGCCATCCGGCCAAACTGAGCAATCGTAGGAGAAGAGCCTTGGTGAGAGAGGTAAAGAAGAACCCCAAGATCACTGTGGCTGAGCTCCAGAGATGCAGTAGGGAGATGGGAGAAAGTTCCACAAAGTCAACTATCACTGCAGCCTCCACCAGTCAGGCCTTTATGGCAGAGTGGCCCGACGGAAGCCTCTCCTCAGTGCAAGACATATGAAAGCCGCATAGAGTTTATTAAAAAACACATGAAGGACTCCCAGACTATGAGAAATAAGATTCTCTGGTCTGATGAGATGAAGATAGACCTTTTGGTGATAATTCTAAGCGGTATGTGTGGAGAAAACCTGGCACTGCTCATCACCTGCCCAATACAATCCCAACAGTGAAACATGGTGGTGGCAGCATCATGCTATGGGGGTGTTTTTCAGCTGCAGGGACAGGACGACTGGTTCACATTGAAGGAAACATGAATGCGGCCAAGTACAGAGATATCCTGGATGAAAACCTCTTCCAGAGTGCGCTGGACCTCAGACTTGGCCAAAGGTTCACCTTCCAACAAGACAATGACCCTAAGCACACAGCTAAAATAACAAAGGAGTGGCCTCAGAACAACTGTGACCATTCTTGACCGGCCCAGCCAGAGCCCTGACCTAAACCCAATTATGCTTCTCTGGAGAGACCTGAGAATGGCGTCCAACAACGTTCACCATCCAACCTGACGGGACAAGAATGGCCGAGGATCCCCAAATCTAGGGGTGAAAAACTTGTTGCATCATTCCCAAGATGACTCCTGGCTGTAGTAGCTCAAAAGGGGCTTCTACTAAATACTGAGCAAAGGGTCTGAAGACTTATGACCATGTGATAGTTCAGTTTTTCTTTTTTTAATAAATTTGCAAAAATTACTACATTTCTGTTTTTTTTTCAGTCAAGCTGGGGTGCAGAGTGCACATTAATGAGAGAAAAAAATGAACTTTTTTGAACTTACCAAATGGCTGCAATAAAATAAAGAGTGAAAAATGTAAAGGTTTCTGAATACTTTCCGCACCCACTGTACAGTTGAAAGTAGAAGTTTCCAACCACTATATTTAAAGATACATCTGCATGTTCTTCTCAATATTTGACATGAAATCAGAATAAACTTTTCCGGTTTTAGGCCAATTAGGATTACCATAATTAGTCATTATGCCCCAAAAGTTCAATTTTAGTTTCATCAGACTACAGGACATGTCTCCACAAATTAAGGTCTATGTTCCTACGTGCATTTGCAAACATTAATTTGGATTTTTTTATGTTTCTGTTGGAGTAATGGCTTTTTCATGGCAGAGTAGCCTTTCAGCCCAGGTTGATGCAATTTTCGTTTCACTGTGGATATTGACACAGTGTCTTACCAGCTTCCGCCATCATCTTCACAAGATCTTTGCTTTTGTCCTTGGGTTGATATGCACATGTCGGACCAAAACACGTTCATCTCTGGGACACAGAACCCATCACCTTCCTGAGCGGTGTGAAGGCTGGACATTCCCATCTTGTTTGAACTTGCATGTAATTGGTTGTACAGATGAACGAGGCACTTTCAGGTGTCTTGAAATTGTACCAAAGGATGAGCAACAATTCTCTTCCTGATATCTTGACTGATTTCTTTTGAGTTTCCCATGATGCTACACAAAGAAGCATTGTTTTTCAGGTGAGCATTAAAATACATCCATAGGTTTCTCTCTAACTCAGATGTTGCCAAAAACCTATCAGAAGATTCAAAACACATGATATCATCATATGGGCAGTCCAGAAGTATTTCAAGGCATAGTAATCTTAGTTTATGTAAACTTTTGACTTTGCAGTAGTAAAAATGCCTTAAAACATTTATTTACTTATTTTACTCATTTATATAGCGCCATTAATTCCACAGCGCTTTACATACATTATCGGCATTGTCCCCAATGGGGCTCACAATCTAGAATCCCTATCAGTATGTCTTTGGAATGTGGGAGGAAACCGCAGAACTCGGAGGAAACCCACGCAAACACGGAGAGAACACACAAACTCCTTGCAGATGTTGTCCTTGGTGGGATATGAACCCAGGACTCCAGCTCTGCAAGGCTGCAGTGCTAACCACTGCGCCACCGTGCTGCCCTACATTCTCTCCCTCTCATTATTCTGGCATTTGGCAAATATTAATAATTATGGTAATCCTAATTGGCCTAAAACGGGGAGTGTTTATTCTGATTTCATGTCAGATATTGAGAAAAACCTTCAGATGTGTCTTTTTATATAGTGGATGGAAACTTCTCATTTCAACTGTATGTCTGTTTAATTCTGACAAACATAAAAAAACATCCGGCCCCTGACTACAGATGGGCAAACCAGAATGGTAAAGTTCAGGATCAGAACCGCACACCTATTGTCCGTGTACAGACCCCGAACACGGTCTTCTCTCAGGAGTCAGTGTTACTGTTTGGGTTCCGCAGCCCCGGGAACAAAGCTTGTTGAAAGGCTGCAGAGAAGCCAATCAACAAGCTTTTCCTGTGCGGGCATAGCTGTGATTGGCCGGCAGTGTAAAAAATAAAGTGCGATCCCTTCAGTTTTTTATAACAAGCGCAGGTAAAGCTGACAGCTGCAGCCCTCAGCTTTATTTTGGCTGGTTATCAATAACAATAACAGTTGTGAGCTGATATTAATAGCCTGGGAAGCTTCATGGGTATTAACCCCTTCCCAGAATAATAACACCAGCCCCCAGCTGTCTGCTTTTCCACAGCTGAGTACTAAACAAAAAATATTTTTGTATTTTTTTTATTAGCTAAATAAATACATGTACAGTAAGCTACACACACTGCAGTAATTATATATCTCACTGACCCACTTTACTCATTAGCCTCGCCTGATCTCGCAGATATCAGAGAGACCAAGTGTATGCTGATTAGCGTAGTACTCTCATCAGCCGATGCCTGACCAGTGGTAACCTTGTCATCGCCGGACACAGCTGCTGGCTCATACTCTGTCCTCTTTGTGACAGGATGTGAGCTGTATCACTGTGACCTGCAGTAACGTCAGTAAGGTTACCGCCGATCAGAGCCGGTGTTTCGGCTCTGATGACAAAGTGGGATCCTCCAGATCTTCAGGACCCCATTCATTCATTTGAATGGGATCTGAGTTTGGGATAAAGTTTGGGTACTGTTCTAGTACCCAAATCGAACTTTTTTTTATAAAGTTCGGCAGAACCTTACAGACCCAAACATCCAAGGGTCCACCCATCCTTATTCCTGACCACATTCTGTGCTGTAAACTAATATAGACGCCACATTCAATTCAATGGGGGGCCAATGTGCAGTAACCTACTGCGGCTACTATCATAAAACGGAGCAGCTCTGTAACTGAGCACTTCCAGCCACCACCGCCCACACCAAGGACAGCTGACCGGTGTGGGTGCTGGGTGTTGAACCAATCAGACATTCATACTGTTGTGTGAAAAAGTGTTTGCCCCTTTTCTGATTTCCTATTCTTTTGCATGTTTGTCGCACTTAAATGTTTCCGATCACCAAACAAATGTAAATATTAGACAAAGATAACACGAGGAATTAAAAAATGCAGTTTATAAATGAAGGTCTTTACTATTAAGGGAAAAAGAAATTCAAACCTACAGGGCCCTGTGTGAGAAAGTGTCCCCTATACCTAATAACTGGTTGGGCCACCCATAGTAGCAGCAACAACTGCAATCAAGCATTTGTGATAACTGGCAATGAGTCTTTTACAACGCTCTGGAGGAATTTGGGCCACTGATCATTGCAGAATTGTAGTAATTCAGCCACACTGGACAGTTTCAGAGCATGATCCACCTTGTCAAGGTCATGCAACAGTATCTCAATCGGATTAAGGTCAGGACTTTGACTAGGCCACTCCAAAGTCATAATTTTGTTTATCTTCAGCCATTCAGAGGTGGACTTGCTGGTGTGTTTTGGATCATTGTCCTGCTGCATAACCCAAGTGCAATTCAACCTCAAGTCACGATTTAAGAACAGATGGCCAGACATTCTCCTTCAGGATTTTTTAGTAGACAGCAGAATTCATGGTTCCATTTACCACAGCAAGTCTTCCAGGTCCTGAAGCAGCAAAACAGCTCCAGATCATCGCACTAACACCACCATATTTTACTGTTGGTATGATGTTCCTTTTCTGAAATGCTGTGTTACATCTACACCGGATGTAATGGGACATACACCTTCCAACAAGTTCACCTTTTGTCTCGTCAGTACACAGAGTATTCTCCCAAAAGTCTTGGGAATCATTAAAATGTTTTCTGGTAAAACTGAGATGAAGCTTTTTGCTCTTATTGCTCAGCAGATGTTTTCGTCTTGGAACTCTGCCATGCAGGCCATTTTTGCCCAGTCTCTTTCTTATGGTGAAGACATCAACACTGACCTTAACTGTGGCAAGTGAGGCCTGCAGTTCCTTGGATGTGGTTGTGGGGTCTTTTGTGACCTCTTGGATGAGTCGAGAAGCTGCGGAGACACCATCACGTGTTTCTCGACGCAAGCAGTGAATAGCCAGGCTGAAACCCCGAAACAGCTGTCTGTGGATGGATACCATGCTTGGCATAGGTGGCTTTCCTTCATAGGATGCTGCCCTTCCCGTGGTTGTTCCTTCCCGGGGAAAGGCCTGGCTATTCACTGCTTGCGTCGAGAAACACGTGATGGTGTCTCCGCAGCTTCTCTACTTGCATTTGCATATTTCCCATAAGGGATGGGGGCAGTGTTCTGGAATCACTGCGTTGAGAAACACGTGATGGTGTCTCCGCAGTGTTGGATGTTTTGGTCTCCCCGAGGCCAATCATCTGTGCCTTTGTAGTCTTTTTACTGGGCACTGCTCCTAATAGCCAGATTCCTACACCACACTGATGAGGGGCAAAAACCCCGAAACAGCTGTCTGTGGATGGATACCATGCTTGGCATAGGTGGCTTTCCTTCATAGGATGCTGCCCTTCCCGTGGTTGTTCCTTCCCGGGGAAAGGCCTGGCTATTCACTGCTTGCGTCGAGAAACACGTGATGGTGTCTCCGCAGCTTCTCTACTTGCATTTGCATATTTCTCATAAGGGATGGGGGCAGTGTTCTGGAATCACTGCGTTGAGAAACACGTGATGGTGTCTCCGCAGTGTTGGATGTTTTGGTCTCCCCGAGGCCAATCATCTGTGCCTTTGTAGTCTTTTTACTGGGCACTGCTCCTAATAGCCAGATTCCTACTCCACACTGATGAGGGGCAAAAACCCCGAAACAGCTGTCTGTGGATGGATACCATGCTTGGCATAGGTGGCTTTCCTTCATAGGATGCTGCCCTTCCCGTGGTTGTTCCTTCCCGGGGAAAGGCCTGGCTATTCACTGCTTGCGTCGAGAAACACGTGATGGTGTCTCCGCAGCTTCTCTACTTGCATTTGCATATTTCCCATAAGGGATGGGGGCAGTGTTCTGGAATCACTGCGTTGAGAAACACGTGATGGTGTCTCCGCAGTGTTGGATGTTTTGGTCTCCCCGAGGCCAATCATCTGTGCCTTTGTAGTCTTTTTACTGGGCACTGCTCCTAATAGCCAGATTCCTACTCCACACTGATGAGGGGCAAAAACCCCGAAACAGCTGTCTGTGGATGGATACCATGCTTGGCATAGGTGGCTTTCCTTCATAGGATGCTGCCCTTCCCGTGGTTGTTCCTTCCCGGGGAAAGGCCTGGCTATTCACTGCTTGCGTCGAGAAACACGTGATGGTGTCTCCGCAGCTTCTCTACTTGCATTTGCATATTTCCCATAAGGGATGGGGGCAGTGTTCTGGAATCACTGCGTTGAGAAACACGTGATGGTGTCTCCGCAGTGTTGGATGTTTTGGTCTCCCCGAGGCCAATCATCTGTGCCTTTGTACTCTTGGATGAGTCGTCATTGCACTCTTGGGTTGATTTTGGTCAGTCGGCCACTCCTGGGAAGGTTCACCACTGTTCCATGTTTTCGCCATTTGTGGATAATGACTCTCACTGTGGTTCGCTGGAGTCCCAAAGCTTTAGGAATGGCTTCGGAACTTTTTCTGCACTGATAGATCTCCATTTCTTTGTTTCTCATTTGCTCCAGAATTTATTTGGATCGCGGCATAATGTCTAGCTTTCTAGGATCTTTTGGTCTACTTCACTTTGTCAGTCAGGTCCTATTTATGTGATTTCTTGATTGAAAACAGGTGTGGCAGTAATCAGGCCTGTATGTGGTGTAAGACTCATGCTGGTGTGGTAGTTGGAGGCAGGTATATCTCGCCCAGGTGTTTGTCCTATGTGAATTAGGCCACTCAGTATCTTCAGGGTGCTAATGGGTTAATGATTGCAGGAATAAAAGATGACCAGCTGGGGGTTTCCAGCGTCTGCCTGGGGCACACAGATTGCCTGCCTGTGTGAGACAAACGTGAGTGAGAGCTCTGCTCAAGAATTGTGTGATGTTAGCTGGGTGGGAGAAGCCCCCCCAGTTGTTAAGTTAGCAACGTGTTTGTTTAGTTAGTGCCGGACAGGCTAGGATTTATTTTTATGTTTTGTTTTTCTGTGTTGCTTTCACTTTAATAAATCTGACCTGAGGCCAGCCTACTTGGAAACCTGCTGTACGCCTCAGAAATTCAATGCACAAACCACGTGACCTTTGACACCAGCAAAGGCGATCCCGGAGTGTTTTGTCACATTGTGGTGGAGAATGCGGGCATACCGTGGCACAGGCGACAGCATGGAAGACGTGGTGAAAGCCTTAGTACAGTCCACTGCCGTACAGCAGCAGGCCACTGCCGCACAGCACGAAGCTAATCGCTTGATGGCCGCACAGCTGAAGGAGTTAGTGGACATGACGGTTGCAGACCGCCAACTTCTCCAACAGGTGGCGCAGCGCCTGGTGAGCATGCCTGACGCTGACCCGGAAGCAGAGTCCAGGAGGATCCATGTGAGTCGATACTGGCAAAAGCTGACTGCAGAAGATGACGTCGAGGCATACCTGACAACGTTTGAGCGGACGGCATTGAGAGAGAAGTGGCCGAAGGCACGATGGGCCGACTTGATTGCCCCGTTTCTCTCCGGCGAGGCCCAGAAAGCTTACCATGATTTGGACCCGGAGGTCGCTCAGGACTTTGAGAAACTGAAAACTGAGATCCTGGCCCGGCTGGGTGTGACGACGGCTGTCCGGGCACAGAGGGTTCATCAGTGGACATACCAGCAAGATAAACCGGCGCGGTCTCAGATGTTCGACCTGATCTGCTTAACAAAGAAATGGCTGCAACCCGAGGTACTGACAATACCCGAAATAATCCAGCGGGTTGTCCTGGACAAGTACCTGAGAGTACTACCCCCAGCGCTGAAAAGGTGGGTAAGCCAAGGAAATCCCACGACAGCGGATCAACTTGTGGAGTTGGTCAAGCGTTATTCCGTGGCAGAAGGACTTCCCGATGACACCGCCAACCCCCGGTCTGTGCCTCCTCCTCGTGGAACCGGTAAGACTGTTCCAGGGACCACGGGTGAAGGAAAATCGCTTAAAACTGTGGGGGAGGAGTCCGGGACTGCTCGCACTCCGAGACCAAGAGTATTGGACGGTGGTCTCAGTAGGGGACCTGTTAGGTGTTTCCGCTGCCATGAGAAGGGTCATGTTTCTGCAAACTGTCCTGTTACCGCTGAACCCATGCAGTGCGACGTTATAGACTCTAGAAAACGCATGTCTTTGGTTACACAGCTAGTGAGTGTGAATGCGGGTCAAAATGATACAGCGAAACACCTGTGTGAATTATCTGTTGATGGGAAAAATGTTGTGGCATTACTAGACTCTGGAAGTGTGGTGACTCTGGTGAAAGCTAGTCTGGTGGCACTTCCGTCTGGTCCGTCTGACAAGTTTTCTGTGACGTGTGTGCATGGTGACACCCGCTCGTACTTAACAGCGGTCATATGGATTTCTACTCCCTATGGGTCAGTGCAGCACAAAGTGGGACTCGTTCCCGCATTGTTACATGATGTAATCCTGGGCAGGGATTTTCCCTATTTCTGGCAGTTAGGGAGAATCAGTTGCTCCTTCACGGTAGCTGTACCCGTGAATCTTCTCCCATGCCATCTGGAGGTCCCGAGTCCCTAGAGGAGACCCCACAGGAAGATGTTGCTGGGGAGGTTAGTGAATCTAACCTTCAGTACCCCTTCTCCGTCATGGCGGGGGAAACAGAGGAAACTGAGGAACCTCAGCGAGAGGCGGAGGCAGACAGCCATCCGACACCCTGCCTGCCAGATTTGGGAGTCCAGGTGGATGACTTCCACAGCGAGCAAATGAAAGATCCTACCCTGACTCCGGCTAGGAAAAATGTAAAAATAATAGATGGGGTACCCGTAGAACCTGACACTAGGCTAGCGTACCCGTATATGGTTCTGGAAAATGATTTGCTCTACCAGGTAGAAAAAAAAGGGGAAGACATAGTGCAACGGTTAGTGGTACCCAAACCTTATCGGCGGAAGGTACTGGATTTGGCCCACGGACATATAATGGGGGGACATCTGGGGGTACAGAAAACCACAGAAAGGATATTGCATTGTTTTGTGTGGCCTGGAATACATTGTGATGTGCGTAACTATTGTGAGTCCTGTCCAGAGTGCCAAATCGCGGCCCCTAAATCTCAGTTCCGTAGCCCTTTGGTACCCCTTCCTATCATCGGGGTCCCTTTTGAGAGAATTGGGATGGATTTGGTTGGGCCCCTTCCCCGATCCGCACGTGGGCACCAACATATCCTCGTCATCGTGGACTATGCCACTCGTTACCCGGATGCCGTCCCTTTGCGTAACACAGCTACCAAGACGATCGCCAAGGAATTGGTACAAGTGTTTAGTCGGGTGGGAATTCCAAAACAGATACTCACCGACCAGGGGACTCCCTTTATGTCGAGGGTAATGAAGGAGCTCTGCAGGCTCTTACAAATAGACCCGTTGCGTACGTCTGTCTATCACCCTCAAACAGATGGCCTGGTTGAGCGCTTCAACAAAACCTTAAAACAGATGCTCCGGAAGGCGATAGACAAAGATGGGAAGAACTGGGATTACTTGTTACCCTATTTGCTGTTTGCCGTTAGGGAAGTTCCCCAGTCTTCCACAGGGTTTTCGCCTTTCGAACTGTTGTACGCCCGTCGTCCCCGGGGACTGCTGGACGTCGCAAAAGAAACCTGGGAAGGTCAAGTCACTCCCTTTAAAACGGTGATCGACCATGTAACACAAATGCAGGATCGTATTGCCGCTGTCATGCCCATTGTTAGGGACCATATGTTACAGGCCCAGGGAGCCCAGAGGCAAAGTTATGATAGAGGCGCTAAGGTCCGTACATTTGCACCCGGCGATAGGGTGTTGGTCCTAATCCCTACGGTGAATAGTAAATTCCTGGCGAAATGGCAGGGCCCATTTGAGGTCCGAGAAAGAGTTGGTGAAGTGAACTATAAAGTGTACCAGCCGGGTAAGAGAAAACCGGAACAGATTTATCATGTGAATCTGATAAAATCCTGGAAAGACCGCTCTGCCCTAACGGCGGATCTGCCCCGTCCGGTTTGTTCACCTACTGTACCGGAGGTGCAGGTTGCCAAGACTCTCTCAGAACGACAAAAATCTGAGGTTAAGCAATTTTTGTTACAGAACCGACAGTTTTTCTCCGAAAAACCTGGCCGGACTAAGTTGGTGAAACATGAGATTGTCACAGAGCCTGGCGTCACTGTTCATGTGAAGCCCTACCGGATTCCGGAAGCCCGCCGTGAAGCCGTCTCCCGGGAAGTGATGGCAATGTTGGACTTAGGAGTCATAGAAGAGTCGCACACGCTTGGTCCAGTCCAATTGTGTTGATACCTAAACCGGATGGCTCCATCCGGTTTTGTAATGACTTTAGGAAACTGAATGCAGTTTCTAAATTTGATGCGTACCCTATGCCCCGGGTCGATGAGTTGATCGACCGGCTTGGTAAAGCCCGATACATTACGACCCTGGATTTAACAAAGGGGTACTGGCAGATTCCTCTGGCCGAGGCGGCCAGAGAGAAGACGGCATTTGCTACACCGGAAGGTCTGTTCCAGTATGTCTATATGCCGTTTGGACTTCATGGAGCTCCCGCAACGTTCCAGAGATTGATGGATCGAGTCTTGAGGCCTCACAGACAGTACGCTTCTGCCTACCTGGATGACATCGTAATTTACAGCATGGACTGGGAAACTCATCTCCAGAAGGTACAAGCGGTGATTGATGACCTGCGAGATGCAGGTTTAACGGCAAACCCCAAGAAATGCCACATCGGGCTTGAAGAAGCCCGATACTTAGGCTACGTGATTGGCCGAGGAGTGGTTAAACCCCAGATCGACAAAATACAGGCAATTCAGGGCTGGCCACAACCAGTGAACAAGAAACAAGTGCAGGCTTTCCTGGGGATTGCCGGCTATTATCGCCGGTTCATACCCAATTTTGCAGCCATGGCTACTCCCTTAACATAGTAACATAGTTAGTAAGGCCGAAAAAAGACATTTGTCCATCCAGTTCAGCCTATATTCCATTATAATAAATACCCAGATCTACGTCCTTCTACAGAACCTAATAATTGTATGATACAATATTGTTCTGCTCCAGGAAGACATCCAGGCCTCTCTTGAACCCCTCGACTGAGTTCGCCATCACCACCTCCTCAGGCAAGCAATTCCAGATTCTCACTGCCCTAACAGTAAAGAATCCTCTTCTATGTTGGTGGAAAAACCTTCTCTCCTCCAGACGCAAAGAATGCCCCCTTGTGCCCGTCACCTTCCTTGGTATAAACAGATCCTCAGCGAGATATTTGTATTGTCCCCTTATATACTTATACATGGTTATTAGATCGCCCCTCAGTCGTCTTTTTTCTAGACTAAATAATCCTAATTTCGCTAATCTATCTGGGTATTGTAGTTCTCCCATCCCCTTTATTAATTTTGTTGCCCTCCTTTGTACTCTCTCTAGTTCCATTATATCCTTCCTGAGCACCGGTGCCCAAAACTGGACACAGTACTCCAAGTACTCCTTGACGGATCTTACCAAGGGGAAGGGTTCCGTCATGGTAAAATGGACCTCAGCTGCTGAAGAGGTCTTCCACAGCCTGAAACGGGCTTTGTGCTCTCAGCCCGTACTAGTGACTCCTGATTTTAGCAGCGAGTTTGTGGTACAAACTGATGCCTCTGATACTGGTGTCGGAGCTGTACTTTCCCAGGTGAGGGACGGAGTCAAACACCCGGTCCTCTATCTCAGTCGGAAACTGAATGTACATGAGCAGAGGTATGCGGTGGTTGAAAAAGAGTGCCTAGCCATTAAATGGGCTCTCGACTCCCTCAAGTATTACCTGGCTGGTAGGAAGTTTAGGCTGGTCACAGACCATGCCCCTCTCAAGTGGATGCACCTCCACAAGGACCGTAATAGTCGGGTAACCCGGTGGTTCCTTGCCCTGCAGGCTTACTCTTTTACGGTGGAGCACCGACCTGGGGTGCAGATGGGGAACGCCGATGCCCTATCCCGAGTGCACTGTTTCAAGAGTGTTCTTGCTCGACCAGAGTGGTCTGAGCAAGGGGGGGGATATGTAAGACTCATGCTGGTGTGGTAGTTGGAGGCAGGTATATCTCGCCCAGGTGTTTGTCCTATGTGAATTAGGCCACTCAGTATCTTCAGGGTGCTAATGGGTTAATGATTGCAGGAATAAAAGATGACCAGCTTGGGGTTTCCAGCGTCTGCCTGGGGCACACAGATTGCCTGTCTGTGTGAGACAAACGTGAGTGAGAGCTGTGCTCAAGAATTGTGTGATGTTAGCTGGGTGGGAGAAGCCCCCCCAGTTGTTGAGATAGCAACGTATTTGTTTAGTTAGTGCCGGACAGGCTAGGATTTATTTTTATGTTTTGTTTTTCTGTGTTGCTTTCACTTTAATAAATCTGACCTGAGGTCAGCCTACTTGGAAACCTGCTGTACGCCTCAGAAATTCAATGCACAAACCACGTGACCTTTGACCCCAGCAAAGGCGATCACGGAGTGTTTTGTCACATTGGCTACAGAATGTGAACTCCGCTTCCCAAAGATGTGATAAACCACAGATAATTTATGTTTAAGGGGGATCACTTTTTCACACAGGGCCCTGTAGGTTTGGATTTCTTTTTCCTTAATAATAAAGGACTTCATTTAAAAAAATGCATTTTGTGATTACTTGTGTTATCTTTCTCTAATATTTACATTTGTTTGTTGATCTGAAACATTTATTTGTGACAAACATGCAAAAGAATAGGAAATCAGGGAGGGGGCAAACACAGTCACTGTGTACATACATTACATTAATTATCCTGAGTTGCATCGTGTATTATACCCCAGAGCTGCACTCACTATTCTACTGGTGCAGTCACTGTGTTTATACATTACATTACTGATCCTGAGTTACCTCCTGTATTATACTCCAGAGCTGCACTCACTCTTCTGCTGGAGCAGTCACTGTGTACATACAATACATTACTGATCCTGAGTTACATCCTGTATTATGCTCCAGAGCTGCACTCACTATTCTGCTGGTGCAGTCACTGTGTACATACATTACATTACTGATCCTGAGTTACCTCCTGTATTATACTCCAGAGCTGCACTCACTATTCTGCTGGTGCAGTCACTGTGTACATACATTATATTACTGATCCTGAGTTACATCCTGTATTATACCCCAGAGCTGCACTCACTCTTCTGCTGGAGCAGTCACTGTGTACATACATTACTGATCCTGAGATGCATCCTGTATTATACTCCAGAGCTGCACTCACTATTCTGCTTGTGCAGTCACTGTGTACATACATTACATTAATGATCCTGAGTTGCATCCTGTATTATACCCCAGAGCTGCAGTCACTATTCTGCTGATGCAGTCACTGTGTACATACATTACATTACTGATCCTGAGTTACATTCTGTATTATACTCCAGAGCTGCACTCACTCTTCTGCTGGAGCAGTCACTGTGTACATACATTACTGATCCTGAGATGCATCCTGTATTATACCCCAGAGCTGCAGTCACTATTCTGCTGATGCAGTCACTGTGTACATACATTACATTACTGATCCTGAGTTACATTCTGTATTATACTCCAGAGCTGCACTCACTCTTCTGCTGGAGCAGTCACTGTGTACATACATTACTGATCCTGAGATGCATCCTGTATTATACTCCAGAGCTGCACTCACTATTCTGTTGGTGCAGTCACTGTGTGCATACATTATATTACTGATCCTGAGTTACATCCTGTATTATACCCCAGAGCTGCACTCACTATTCTGCTAGTGCAGTCACTGTGTACATACATTACATTACTGATCCTGAGTTACATCCTGTATTATACCCCAGAGCTGCACTCACTATTCTGCTAGTGCAGTCACTGTGTACATACATTACATTTCTGATCCTGAGTTACCTCCTGTATTATACCCCAGAGATGCACTCACTCTTCTGCTGGTGCAGTCACTGTGTACATACATTACATTACTGATCCTGAGTTACCTCCTGTATTATACCCCAGAGCTGCACTCACTATTCTGCTGGTGCAGTCACTGTGTACATACATTACATTACTGATCCTGAGTTGCATCCTGTATTATACTCCAGAGCCGCACTCACTATTCTGCTGGTGCAGTCACTGTGTACATACATTACTGATCCTGAGTTACTTCCTGTATTATACTCCAGAACTGCACTCACTATTCTGCTGGTGCAGTCACTGTGTACATACATTACATTACTGATCCTGAGTTACCTCCTGTATTATACCCCAGAGCTGCACTCACTATTCTGCTGGTGCAGTCACTGTGTACATACATTACACTACTGATCCTAAGTTAAATCCTGTATTATACTCCAGAGCTGCACTCACTATTCTGCTGGTGCAGTCACTGTGTACATACATTACTGATCCTGAGTTACTTCCTGTATTATACTCCAGAACTGCACTCACTATTCTGCTGGTGCAGTCACTGTGTACATACATTACATTACTGATCCTGAGTTACATCCTGTATTATACTCCAGAGCTGCACTCACTATTCTGCTGGTGCAGTCACTGTGTGCATACATTACATTACTGATCCTAAGTTACATCCTGTATTATACCCCAGAGCTGCACTCACTATTCTGCTGGTGCAGTCACTGTGTACATACATTACATTACTAATCCTAAGTTACATCCTGTATTATACTGCAGAGCTGCACTCACTATTCTGCTGGTGCAGTAACTGTGTGCATACATTACATTACTGATCCTAAGTTACATCCTGTATTATACCCCAGAGCTGCACTCACTATTCTGCTGGTGCAGTCACTATGTACATACATTACATTACCGATACAGAGTAACATCCTGTATTATACTCCAGAGCTGCACTCACTATTCTGCTGGTGCAGTCACTGTGTACATACATTACATTACTGATCCTGAGTTACATTCTGTATTATACCCCAGAGCTGCACTCACTATTCTGCTGGTGCAGTCACTGTGTGCATACATTACATTACTGATCCTAAGTTACATCCTGTATTATACTCCAGAGCTGCACTCACTATTCTGCTGGTGCAGTCACTGTGTGCATACATTACATTACTGATCCTGAGTTACATCCTGTATTATACCCCAGAGCTGCACTCACTATTCTGCTGGTGCAGTCACTGTGTACATACATTACATTACCGATACAGAGTTACATCCTGTATTATACTCTAGAGCTGCACTCACTATTCTGCTGGTGCAGTCACTGTGTGCATACATTACATTACTGATCCTAAGTTACATCCTGTATTATACTCCAGAGCTGCACTCACTATTCTGCTGGTGCAGTCACTGCGTACATACATTACATTACTGATCCTAAGTTATATCCTGTATTATACCCCAGAGCTGCACTCACTATTCTGCTGGTGCAGTCACTGTGTACATACATTACATTACTGATCCTGAGTTACCTCCTGTATTATACTCCAGAGCTGCACTCACTATTCTGCTGGTGCAGTCACTGTGTACATACATTACTGATCCTGAGTTACTTCCTGTATTATACTCCAGAACTGCACTCACTATTCTGCTGGTGCAGTCACTGTGTACATACAGACTGTGGAGACCTGGGTGTCGTAACCAGTGCCTTCCCCCCTCCCATCAGTCCCGTAATGAAACACACACAGTCCTAGTTGGGTTGAACAGGTCGGTCACAGTTTATTAATTAAATAATCGGAGAAAGGGCAATTACATATCGTAACGAGCGGCTCGCGCCGAGCTCCTGTCCGTGATCGACAGGGGAATTGGCCCAACGAGCGGTTACGACCTTTGCCCTCCTCCGCTTTTTCCGCTGTGACTTAATAAAGGTTACCAGGGGTTAGTTCTATCAACATGCGTAATAATTTTTTTTTTTTTTTTTTTTTATAAATCTTACAACATAATTCACACATTTACATTCTCCTGTGGGTTAGTTTAATCATTAGCCTTTAAAAAGGGAGGGTGGGTGGGACAAAAGCTTCCAGGTGTCCTGCCGAGAGTGAAAGAGAAAGTTCTCGGCCGGACACCTGGATTTAACCCCTGTAGGAGTGGCCGTAGGACCCCTCCCCTCTAGTGCCCACTGGCCGGCTGGGGGTCTTCCAATCAGTGCATCACTAAGGGGGAGTGATGCTAGGGGGGATCTGGCACTTACAACCTTTACGTGCAGCTCTCTGTGTGCTCCCCAGTCAGAGACGCGTTCCTTAATCAGTACCGCGTCTGCCAGACTGTGGAGACCTGGGTGTCGTAACCAGTGCCTTCCCCCCTCCCATCAGTCCCGTAATGAAACACACACAGTCCTAGTTGGGTTGAACAGGTCGGTCACAGTTTATTAATTAAATAATCGGAGAAAGGGCAATTACATATCGTAACGAGCGGCTCGCGCCGAGCTCCTGTCCGTGATCGACAGGGGAATTGGCCCAACGAGCGGTTACGACCTTTGCCCTCCTCCGCTTTTTCCGCCACGGAGGATCCCGTGTATTAACTACGCGGGACTCCGACCCCACCCCTCGATGCTAGGGCCTGTTCAACCCCATCCTGTAAACCAGACAGAAAAATATCGATGCCAATGTCCGTTAGGTGAACTCCGTCCGGCCTTAATTGTGGCGTGTTATCCCCTTGTAGCTGGTGGTGACGAATCACGATACGATACCGCCTCTTCCTCTCACATATTTTCCAATCCGCGCGTTGAATTTCCTTCTTGTCCGCTCTATGGCTTTTTTATCTCTTACACCTCGCCACACGGCCCGTGGTGTTATATCCGACCACACCAGTATTATGTTCCTGAATAGGCAGTTGAACCTTTCCATATCCGTTGTCACCCATTTGTACAATTCGGCCACCTTTTGTTTGCCGAGGTCATTGCCACACGCATGTACCACCATTCTCACCAGGTGTTCCGCCATCCTTGCTATGCCAACCATCTCTTTGAACACCTGTCTCCACTGGAGGCCTCTGACACCCCTCCAGTTAACTTTTTTTTTTTTTTTTTTTTCCGGGAGGTAAAGATTTGTCCCTCCTGGCCGCCGTTCGGCCCTCTTTTCGGCCCAGTAAACGTAGGAATCTCCTACAACCCAAACTTCAACCCCTGTAAGAGACAACACATGTTAATTAAGCAAGTCGGGTCTTATGTATCTGGCGAAGCATGCGGACTTCCAACGACCCATTCTCTGCAACTCGGCCTCTGACACTCCTGCCCTAGCCGCTTCTGTGGCTGCACCTATACGAAACGAATGTGTTCCGTACTCCTTTGGATTTGCGCCGGCTTTTTCCAAGCATAGCTTGAACATCGCCTGAAATTGGTACTTGGTCAGAGGGGACCCGTCTGTATGAGTGAAGAAAAATCTACCAGCGTGTCTTATCCCGGCGTATCTTCTAACCATTTTTAGTGGGCCAGCTGGGCCATCTGTGGAGTTAACCAGTACCCATGTGCCCCTACCGGTGGGGTCGCATTTGGATTTTCTAACCCTGATGCGCAGGGCGTCGCTGCATATTACCATGTCCTCATTAATTAGGCCTCCTTCCGACGCGTTTTTTTTTTTTTTTTTGACCGCGGTAGCAATTCGCTGATACGCAGTGCTCCGAAAAAGACGGTCGCAAAAGCTGCTGATATGAGGGCCGCCTCATATTGCGATAAGCAGACCGACGGGGATATCGCAATCAGTTCCTGCAATAATCTCAGTGAAATGGGGCGGCGACATTCTTGACTTGGCTGAAGCCTCTTCCAACCTTTTATGGCTTGTCTTATGCAGAAGGACTTAGTTACGTCTACCCATCCCAATAATTGAAAGAAAAATGCTAGCCCCGATAATTTCCGTTGTGCCGAGGTGCCCGACGCCCCACCTTCCCTCATCCGTAATAGGAAATCGGTTGTCACCACGCTTCGTGCTCGGTTGCATTTATCGACTGGCCTACCCTGAATTAGTGAGCACCACTCCTCCCAAGCCTTACCATACACCTGCCAGGTAGCTGGCGAAACGGAGGCCCGGATTAAGGGCATCAATGATTGGCTACTGTGTCCCACAGGGACTGTGGACACAGAATACCCCGGTGTTGCGCGTTGGGCTGCTGGATTCTGAAAGCTTGCCAATTGGAAAATAACAATGGGTTAAAGATATTATCGTCAACTTCCGCCACCACGGTGGCTCTACACCAAATATTGTTTTCTAGGCATATCAGTGCGAGCCGTCGCCAGAGAGCGAGTATGGGCAAGGATGAAGAGGACATGTGATTTAGACTCTTTGCTGTTTTCACATTTTTAGTTTGGAAACAAATGTTCATGTTCCTCAACTGATCGGCCCATAACTCCATCGCTGCTACTACCGCAAACAATTCCCATAGGGCTGGGTCTTGCCCCCACTTTGTTGTCGTCCATTTCTCTGGCCAACCAGATTTGCACCATTGGTTTTTATAGATTGCTGCGAAACCCTCCTTTTTGTTCCACCCTATTGTCAGCCCTAATTCCTTGCTTGTGATCTCTCTAGCCATGACACACGTGTGACCGTTGTACGATTGCAGGAACGTCTGCCATACCAGCAGATCAGCTTTTAGCGAACGAGTGAGCCTAATTCTATGGCCGGGCTGAGAAGCGCCTTTTGTTGCCAGCGATAGTCTGCGCGAGAATGCTCTGCCGACCGGCATTACGCGGCAGGCGAACGTCAGTAGACCCAATAACGCCTGCATTTGCAGTAGGGTTACCTTGTTAACTTCGCGGAAGCCTTTCAATATTTGCTGGGTTTTTTGTATTTTATCCTCTGGTAAGCGGAACACCATCATGTTGGTATCTATTTCAATGCCCAGGAAGGGCAATACATTACATGGACCCTCCGTATTCTCCGGTGACAATGGCACGCCGAATTTGAGTGATATAGATTTGAATTTTTCTAGTAGATTGGAGCAGACTTTAGAATTTCTGGGGCCGACGAACAGGAAATCGTCGAGGTAGTGGATTAGGGATTTACTGCCCGTCTCGTACCGAACTACCCAATCTAGGAAGGTGCTGAATAGCTTGAAGTAGTGACATGAGATGGAACATCCCGTCGGGAGGCACATGTCGAAGTAATAGTATTGGTCCATTTTACAGCCCAGAAGGTGGAAACATTCGGGGTGCACGGGTAGTAACCGGAATGCCGATTCTATGTCGGATTTGGCTAGCAGAGCGCCGGGTCCGGCTGCCCGGACTAATTCAACCGCTTTATCAAACGACGCGTATGAGACGGAAGCTTCTTCTGTGGAAATTGCGTCATTAACCGAATCGCCCTTTGGGTGAGATAAATGGTGGATTAGGCGGTATTTACCGGATTCTTTTCTACCAATTTCTACTTCCTTTTCGATTTTTAGTCTGAGAATTTGGGGGAAATTCGCGGGCCGATTTTAGGTTATCAGATAGGGTTGGCGTTCTTGTTAGCCTAAAGGGGATAAAGAAACCGTCGGAGAATCCTGCCTGCAGCTGCTGAGCCGCTTTCTTATTAGGGTAGAGCTTTAGCTTTAGGGGGGGTGGGGTGGGTGCCCATTGCGGTTACGCTCACTGGGGTTCTGCCTTGTAGTCCCTTTGTATGCCTGACGAGTGCACCTTGATGCTGGGTGTCCCCCCCCGCAAGCGGAGCAATCATGTCTGAATTTGCATAATGTGTGGAAACGGCAGTTTCCCTCGTTATATAGCCAGCAGGCCACGGGTTTTCGCACGACCACCGAGTTCTGACCTGGAGCCAATTATTCATCGTTAAACCGATTTTCGATCTCCCCCTATCGAAACCCCTATCGTTAGCTCTATCCCCCGTTTGCTGGTCCGCTGATAACAGCGACCAAATATCAATATAATCGTTGTTCCAGATTTTCTGTCTAGTGTCCAGATCTATATGAGCGCCTAGCGGGCTGATCCCGCAGAAGAAGGCGTCTTTGTGTAGATTAGCTGTTGAATTGTTCACCACTTTACCGCTCGAATGTGAAAGTTGTAGGATTATCTCCTTTAACGCTGAAGTTAGCTCCATTTCCTTTACATTAACCCCGTAGCGTAACGTTTCCTCGCTATCCTTGGAACACTCACCGCTGTGTGACTCTGGACGAGTGTACACCGATCCTGGAGGAACCCCCGCAGATGTTGACGGGGGGATGTCGCAGGACGGGAAACTCTGGCTCCCGCTACAGCGAGGGATTGATGCTGAGTATCTTGCGATGAAGCCCGATTACAACCACGTAGTGGCGGATTGTTGGCTCTGTCTTCAGCGACTGCGCGGTGGTTGTTGTGGCTGGAAGCCGCGGGAGCCCGATTACTACCACATAGTGGCGGATTGATGGCTCCGTCTTCAGCGACTGCGCGGTGGTTGTTGTGGCTGGAAGCCGCGGGGGATTGTTCTCCCCGGCTGAAAGCCCTAGAGGGTGCCCGCGATTTATATGATTTGCCACGTGCGCGACTTCTGTCCGGGCTCTGCGATAAATCGGACCCCTTGGCTGTTGTCTGAGATCTGCGGCGGCTCCTATGGGAGCTGCGTCTGCGACGGTGACGGGAGGGGCGTTTAGAGGGGTAGCGGGAATGGTGATGGGAGTTATCTGATGAGGATTGGGAGGACGTGCGGCGTCTACGCCTTCGTCCGCCGTTGCTCAGCGGTGTAATGGGGGGGTTCTAGCGGTATTATGGGGGGTGAATATTGGAGGTATCCGGTCCTGTTGAGCTACTTAGAAGGGGGGGGAGTCAGGCGGTAACTGTATTCATCCTCGTTGCTGGGATTTAATGGGGCGGCGGTTGACGGATAATTTTTATTAGGAAATTGGGCAATGGGGGGAGGTGTAAATATGTCCATGCTTGGTGCGTTTATTGATATTACGCAGTGATTCCCGTTGTGCAGCTGTCGAGCGCCCTGCTCGGTCCTATGGGACCGAACAATGCGCTCTTCAGCCGCGCTGTAACCGCTTCGTCCTGACCCCTGATACCCCCGAGCAGGCATCAGTGCGGCGTCTGCCGGGGGTGGGCAGGAGGTCAGACCTGGAGAGAAATCAGCGCGCTGATCGGTCTGGTTTGACTGATCAACGCGCTCTGGGGACCGTGGGGCGCTATTGGAAGCCTCCAGGTTACCCCCTGCGGGCGGCATATATATGCCCGCAGGGAAGGTAATGGAGGACTGTCCGGCGCTGTAACCAGCACTGCTGAAATGAGGGGACCGGAAGTGGGCGGGCGGAGGCAGGAAGTCGGTGGGCGGAGCTTCCACCGAGCGCCGGACCGATGCAGCAAGCGGTGCCCGAGGACGCCGGCTGCTGCGAGGCGGCGAGGCCGCCCCTTCACCGACCTGGAGCCGCTCCGGGGCGCGGGGTAGGCGGGCAGACCGCCTTCCCCCCCGCACAGCTGCGGTACCCGCCGGAACGGCCAGGGAAGGAGGCGAAGCCTCACGCCGCCTGGCGCCGCTAGCCGGCTCACCACCGGCCACCAGAGGCACAGGGGGAGGAGGTGACCCTGTCAGCTGCACGGCGCGGCCCGCGACGCCCGGGGGGACTACCCTTCGTTTGCGCTGTGTGCGGCACCCGGCCCTCCCCCGCCGCTTCCTGGAGGCCCTCCCAACGTCTGCGGCTGTGATACCCTCAGCCCGTAGGGTGGAAGAGAGGGGCAGCACCAAATCATACCCTGGACCGCATGAACGCTGCACGGGACGGCCCCCAGCTGGCGTGAAAGGTGAGCTTGCCATAAGGGGCCCCGGGGGCGCAGGCGTGAGGGAGGACGAGGCCGGACCAGATAAGGGGGGTGTGAGCAGGGGGTCGGGAGAGGGCACAGAAAGCTGAGCCCTGATGTCGGAAAAAACGGACCGAAGCCAGTTCTCACCTCTCTGTGCCGCTCTCTTCTGTAAGGCCTCAATCAGGGGGTCCGACATCACGACTGCAGGGACAAAAGCTTCCAGGTGTCCTGCCGAGAGTGAAAGAGAAAGTTCTCGGCCGGACACCTGGATTTAACCCCTGTAGGAGTGGCCGTAGGACCCCTCCCCTCTAGTGCCCACTGGCCGGCTGGGGGTCTTCCAATCAGTGCATCACTAAGGGGGAGTGATGCTAGGGGGGATCTGGCACTTACAACCTTTACGTGCAGCTCTCTGTGTGCTCCCCAGTCAGAGACGCGTTCCTTAATCAGTACCGCGTCTGCCATTACATTACTGATCCTGAGTTACATCCTGTATTATACCCCAGAGCTGCACTCACTATTCTGCTGGTGCAGTCACTGAGTACATACATTACATTACTGATCCTGAGTTACATTCTGTATTATACCCCAGAGCTGCACTCACTATTCTGCTGGTGCAGTCACTGTGTACATACATTACATTAATGATCCTGAGTTACATCCTGTATTATACTCCAGAGCTGCACTCACTCTTCTGCTGGAGCAGTCACTGTGTACATACATTACTGATCCTGAGATGCATCCTGTATTATACTCCAGAGCTGCACTCACTATTCTGCTTGTGCAGTCACTGTGTACATACATTACATTACTGATCCTGAGTTACATCCTGTATTATACCCAAGAGCTGTACTCACTCTTCTGCTGGAGCAGTCACTGTGTACATACATTACTGATCCTGAGATGCATCCTGTATTATACTCCAGAGCTGCACTCACTATTCTGCTTGTGCAGTCACTGTGTACATACATTACATTAATGATCCTGAGTTGCATCCTGTATTATACCCCAGAGCTGCAGTCACTATTCTGCTGATGCAGTCACTGTGTACATACATTACATTACTGATCCTGAGTTACATTCTGTATTATACTCCAGAGCTGCACTCACTCTTCTGCTGGAGCAGTCACTGTGTACATACATTACTGATCCTGAGATGCATCCTGTATTATACTCCAGAGCTGCACTCACTATTCTGTTGGTGCAGTCACTGTGTGCATACATTATATTACTGATCCTGAGTTACATCCTGTATTATACTCCAGAGCTGCACTCACTATTCTGCTGATGCAGTCACTGTGTACATACATTACATTACTGATCCTGAGTTACATCCTGTATTATACCGCAGAGCTGCACTCACTCTTCTGCTGGAGCAGTCACTGTGTACATACATTACTGATCCTGAGATGCATCCTGTATAATACTCCAGAGCTGCACTCACTATTCTGCTTGTGCAGTCACTGTGTACATACATTACATTAATGATCCTGAGTTGCATCCCGTATTATACCCCAGAGCTGCAGTCACTATTCTGCTGATGCAGTCACTGTGTACATACATTACATTACTGATCCTGAGTTACATTCTGTATTATACTCCAGAGCTGCACTCACTCTTCTGCTGGAGCAGTCACTGTGTACATACATTACTGATCCTGAGATGCATCCTGTATTATACTCCAGAGCTGCACTCACTATTCTGTTGGTGCAGTCACTGTGTGCATACATTATATTACTGATCCTGAGTTACATCCTGTATTATACTCCAGAGCTGCACTCACTATTCTGCTGATGCAGTCACTGTGTACATACATTACATTACTGATCCTGAGTTACATCCTGTATTATACCCCAGAGCTGCACTCACTATTCTGCTAGTGCAGTCACTGTGTACATACATTACTGATCCTGAGATGTATCCTGTATTATACTCCAGAGCTGCACTCACTATTCTGTTGGTGCAGTCACTGTGTGCATACATTATATTACTGATCCTGAGTTACATCCTGTATTATACTCCAGAGCTGCACTCACTATTCTGCTGATGCAGTCACTGTGTACATACATTACATTACTGATCCTGAGTTACATCCTGTATTATACCGCAGAGCTGCACTCACTCTTCTGCTGGAGCAGTCACTGTGTACATACATTACTGATCCTGAGATGCATCCTGTATTATACTCCAGAGCTGCACTCACTATTCTGCTTGTGCAGTCACTGTGTACATACATTACATTAATGATCCTGAGTTGCATCCTGTATTATACCCCAGAGCTGCAGTCACTATTCTGCTGATGCAGTCACTGTGTACATACATTACATTACTGATCCTGAGTTACATTCTGTATTATACTCCAGAGCTGCACTCACTCTTCTGCTGGAGCAGTCACTGTGTACATACATTACTGATCCTGAGATGCATCCTGTATTATACTCCAGAGCTGCACTCACTATTCTGTTGGTGCAGTCACTGTGTGCATACATTATATTACTGATCCTGAGTTACATCCTGTATTATACTCCAGAGCTGCACTCACTATTCTGCTGATGCAGTCACTGTGTACATACATTACATTACTGATCCTGAGTTACATCCTGTATTATACCCCAGAGCTGCACTCACTATTCTGCTAGTGCAGTCACTGTGTACATACATTACATTACTGATCCTGAGTTACATCCTGTATTATACCCCAGAGCTGCACTCACTATTCTGCTAGTGCAGTCACTGTGTACATACATTACATTTCTGATCCTGAATTACCTCCTGTATTATACCCCAGAGATGCACTCACTCTTCTGCTGGTGCAGTCACTGTGTACATACATTACATTACTGATCCTGAGTTACCTCCTGTATTATACCCCAGAGCTGCACTCACTATTCTGCTGGTGCAGTCACTGTGTACATACATTACATTACTGATCCTGAGTTGCATCCTGTATTATACTCCAGAGCTGCACTCACTATTCTGCTGTTGCAGTCACTGTGTACATACATTACTGATCCTGAGTTACTTCCTGTATTATACTCCAGAACTGCACTTACTATTCTGCTGGTGCAGTCACTGTGTACATACATTACATTACTGATCCTGAGTTACCTCCTGTATTATACCCCAGAGCTGCACTCACTATTCTGCTGGTGCAGTCACTGTGTACATACATTACATTACTGATCCTAAGTTAAATCCTGTATTATACTCCAGAGCTGCACTCACTATTCTGCTGGTGCAGTCACTGTGTACATACATTACATTACTGATCCTGAGTTACATCCTGTATTATACTCCAGAGCTGCACTCACTATTCTGCTGGTGCAGTCACTGTGTGCATACATTACATTACTGATCCTAAGTTACATCCTGTATTATACCCCAGAGCTGCACTCACTATTCTGCTGGTGCAGTCACTGTGTACATACATTACATTACTGATCCTGAGTTACATTCTGTATTATACTCCAGAGCTGCACTCACTCTTCTGCTGGAGCAGTCACTGTGTGCATACATTACATTACTAATCCTAAGTTACATCCTGTATTATACTGCAGAGCTGCACTCACTATTCTGCTGGTGCAGTCACTGTGTGCATACATTACATTACTGATCCTAAGTTACATCCTGTATTATACCCCAGAGCTGCACTCACTATTCTGCTGGTGCAGTCACTGTGTACATACATTACATTACCGATACAGAGTAACATCCTGTATTATACTCCAGAGCTGCACTCACTATTCTGCTGGTGCAGTCACTGTGTACATACATTACATTACTGATCCTGAGTTACATTCTGTATTATACCCCAGAGCTGCACTCACTATTCTGCTGGTGCAGTCACTGTGTGCATACATTACATTACTGATCCTAAGTTACATCCTGTATTATACTCCAGAGCTGCACTCACTATTCTGCTGGTGCAGTCACTGTGTGCATACATTACATTACTGATCCTGAGTTACATCCTGTATTATACCCCAGAGCTGCACTCACTATTCTGCTGGTGCAGTCACTGTGTACATACATTACATTACCGATACAGAGTTACATCCTGTATTATACTCTAGAGCTGCACTCACTATTCTGCTGGTGCAGTCACTGTGTGCATACATTACATTACTGATCCTAAGTTACATCCTGTATTATACTCCAGAGCTGCACTCACTATTCTGCTGGTGCAGTCACTGTGTACATACATTACATTACTGATCCTAAGTTATATCCTGTATTATACCCCAGAGCTGCACTCACTATTCTGCTGGTGCAGTCACTGTGTACATACATTACATTACCGATACAGAGTTACATCCTGTATTATACTCCAGAGCTGCACTCACTATTGTGCTGGTGCAGTCACTGTGTGCATACATTAGATTACTGATCCTAAGTTACATCCTGTATTATACCCCAGAGCTGCACTCACTATTCTGCTGGTGCAGTCACTGTGTACATACATTACATTACCGATACAGAGTAACATCCTGTATTATACTCCAGAGCTGCACTCACTATTCTGCTGGTGCAGTCACTGTGTACATACATTACATTACTGATCCTGAGTTACATTTTGTATTATACCCCAGAGCTGCACTCACTCTTCTGCTGGTGCAGTCACTGTGTGCATACATTACATTACTGATCCTAAGTTACATCCTGTATTATACTCCAGAGCTGCACTCACTCTTCTGCTGGTGCAGTCACTGTGTGCATACATTACATTACTGATCCTAAGTTACATCCTGTATTATACTCCAGAGCTGCACTCACTATTCTGCTGGTGCAGTCACTGTGTGCATACATTACATTACTGATCCTAAGTTACATCCTGTATTATACCCCAGAGCTGCACTCACTATTCTGCTGGTGCAGTCACTGTGTACATACGTTACATTACCGATACAGAGTTACATCCTGTATTATACTCCAGAGCTGCACTCACTATTCTGTTGGTGCAGTCACTGTGTGCATACATTACATTACTGATCCTAAGTTATATCCTGTATTATACCCCAGAGCTGCACTCACTATTCTGCTGGTGCAGTCACTGTGTGCATACATTACATTACTGATCCTAAGTTACATCCTGTATTATACCCCAGAGCTGCACTCACTATTCTGCTGGTGCAGTCACTGTGTACATACGTTACATTACCGATACAGAATTACATCCTGTATTATACTCCAGAGCTGCACTCACTATTCTGTTGGTGCAGTCACTGTGTACATACATTACATTACTGATCCTGAGTTACATCCTGTATTATACTCCAGAGCTGCACTCACTATTCTGCTGGTGCAGTCCCGGTGTACATACATTACATTACTGATCCTGAGTTACATCCTGTATTATACCCCAGAGCTGCACTCACTATTCTGCTGGTGCAGTCACTGTGTACATACATTACATTACTGATCCTGAGTTACATCCTGTGTTATACTCCAGAGCTGCACTCACTATTCTGCTGGTGCAGTCACTGTGTACATACATTACATTACTGATCCTGAGTTACATCCTGTATTATACTCCAGAGCTACACTCACTATTCTGCTGGTGCAGTCACTGTGTACATACGTTACATTACCGATACAGAGTTACCTCCTGTATTATACTCCAGAGCTGCACTCACTATTCTGCTGGTGCAGTCACTGTGTACATACATTACATTACTGATCCTGAGTTACATCATGTATTATACCCCAGAGCTGCACTCATTATTCTGACACCCAGCATGATATTTGTTATTTTACATTAACCCTATACTTTCCGGACAGTGAATGTGGTGATCATCTCCGGGGGCCATCGCACTATTAATAATCCGGTAACGAGCTTCCGTATCTCCGCCGCGGCCTCCTTATATTATGGCTATAAAATGCTTTTCACACTGAAGTCAATAGTAAAAAAGCGAGAAAGTGCAGATTAATAGATCGTTAAGCTCCGAGCACATAAAGCGCGGTGCGGTGAGAGCCTGCGCCACCAGCCGCCACTGTGCAGAGGTGACACGCTTCATCTTCATAAAAGCCCCTTCTCCCCGTCCTCGGCGGCCCCCGCTGATTATCCTGCTGCGTCCTCTTAGCTCCCGGCTGTCTGTGTAAGGCGTAAGAAAGGAACGAAGGAAAATCCTGGAAGGAAGACTCCAGCTCTCCTTCATATTTATCAGATGATGGGAGTTTCCGCAGATCTCACCTGCACTGCTCTGTATAATGAAGTCTGACCTCGTCTCACCATGCTTTACACTGCAGGGAGCCAGAACCAAGACTTTGTATAGCGCCCCCTGTGGCCACTAATAATGTATATCTCCCTCCCCACTCGTGGCTGCAGTAATTAATTAGAAGTGAAAACATTTCTCTCATCCATTACCAGGGAATAAGCAGTGGGGTGTAATGGGGCCGGCGCCCCGCTGGAGGCGATGCTGTGCTGGGGGCAATGCTGCGCTGGGGCGATGCTGCGCTGGGGCGATGCTGCGCTGGGGGCGATGCTGTGCTGGGGCGATGCTGCGCTGGGGGCGATGCTGTGCTGGGGGCAATGCTGCGCTGGGGCGATGCTGCGCTGGGGCGATGCTGCGCTGGGGGCGATGCTGTGCTGGGGCGATGCTGCGCTGGGGGCGATGCTGCGCTGGGGGCGATGCTGTGCTGGTGGCAATGCTGCGCTGGGGGCGATGCTGTGCTGGGGGCAATGCTGCGCTGGGGTCGATACTGTGCTGGGGCAATGCTGCGCTGGGGTTGATGCTGCGCTGGGGTCGATGCTGCGCTGGGGGCAATGCTGCGCTGGGGGCAATGCTGCGCTGGGGCGATGCTGCGCTGGGGTTGATGCTGCGCTGGGGGCGAAGCAGCGCTGGGGCGATGCTGTGCTGGGGGCGATGCTGTGCTGGGGTAGATGCTGTGCTGGGGCCGATGCTGTGTTGGGGCACTGCTGCGCTGGGGTAGATGCTGTGCTGGGGCCGACGCCGCACTTGGGGCGATGCTGCGCTGGGCTAACATTTATTACAATCTTCAGCTAATTGACAGGAGCCGTTGTCACGAAATCCGCCTGTCTGAGCGAAAGAAATCTGGTAGGTGTCAAGGAGAGAATTGAGATAGATGAGATACACGGTACCACTGCGGTGCACGGAGTAACAGTGGGTAAAGACCACCGTGCAGACCCCGCTTCCCATATTCCCCCGCGGCTGCTTCCTTTATAAGGACCTGGAACATTTCCTACTGACAACACAAAGTCTGACAATGTCCGAGGGCAATTAAAGCAGCGATGCATAGCAGAACATGCTCTGAGCAAACCACCATCTATACATAACTGTTATGACCTGGTGGTCAGGACAATAATGGACCTGGTGGTTAAGAGCACACGGAATGACCTGATAGTTACTGATAATAAAGGACGAGCTCTGGGACGTGGGAACTCTGCTGACCGCAATCCCTAAACCTATCAGACACACTAGAAATAGCCGTGGATTGCTCCTAACGCTCCCTATGCAACTCGGCACAGCCTAAGGAACTAGCTAGCCCTGAAGATAGAAAAATAAAGCCTACCTAGCCTCAGAGAAATTCCCCAAACGAAAAGGCAGCCCCCCACATATAATGACTGTGAGTAAAGATGAAAATACAAACACAGAGATGAAATAGATTTAGCAAAGTGAGGCCCGACTTACTGAACAGACTGAGGATAGGAAAGGTTGCTTTGCGGTCAGCACAAAAACCTACAAAAAGACCACGCAGAGGGCGCAAAAAGACCCTCCGCACCGACTCACGGTGCGGAGGCGCTCCCTCTGCGTCCCAGAGCTTCCAGCAAGCAAGACAACAAATTAAATAGCAAGCTGGACAGAAAAATAGGAAACCAAAGAAAAACAAGCAGGAACTTATCTTCTGCTGGGAAGAAAGGTCACAAGAACGATCCAGGAGTGAACTAGACCAATACTGGAACATTGACAGGTGGCATGGAGCAAAGATCTAAGTGGAGTTAAATAGAGCAGCCAGCTAACGAATCAACCTCGTCACCTGTGGAAGGAAACTCAGAAACACCCACCAGAGGAAGTCCATGGACAGAACCAGCCGAAGTACCATTCATGACCACAGGAGGCGCTGTGGTTTTTTCTTGGAGTCCTTGCAGTATCCTATTCCATTGAGAGGAATTGATGCTACGCCTTTGGCCAAGAATAAGCCTCAGTACTGGACCCAATTGACCATGTGCATGGCTCCTGCACATCAGGAGGATATCCGCTTTCTGGTGTTGCATAATCTGCATGATGTGGTTGTTTTGGGGTTGCCATGGCTACAAGTTCATAATCCAGTATTGGACTGGAAATCTATGTCTGTGTCCAGCTGGGGTTGCCAGGGGGTACATGGTGATGTTCCATTTTTGTCTATTTCGTCTTCCACTCCTTCTGAAGTTCCAGAGTTTTTGTCGGATTATCGGGATGTATTTGATGAGCCCAAAGCCAGTGCCCTACCTCCTCATAGGGATTGCGATTGTGCTATTAATTTGATTCCTGGTAGTAAGTTTCCTAAGGGCCGACTGTTCAATATATCTGTGCCAGAACACGCCGCTATGCGGAGTTATATAAAGGAATCCTTGGAGAAAGGCCATATTCGCCCGTCGTCATCACCGTTAGGAGCAGGGTTCTTTTTTGTGGCCAAGAAGGATGGTTCTTTGAGACCTTGTATTGATTACCGCCTTCTTAATAAAATTACAGTCAAATTTCAGTATCCTTTGCCGTTGCTGTCTGATTTGTTTGCTCGTATTAAAGGGGCTAGTTGGTTCACCAAGATAGATCTTCGAGGGGCGTATAATCTTGTGCGTATTAAACAAGGCGATGAATGGAAAACAGCTTTTAATACGCCCGAGGGCCATTTTGAGTACCTGGTTATGCCATTCGGGCTTTCCAATGTTCCATCAGTATTTCAGTCCTTTATGCATGACATCTTCCGAGAGTACCTGGATAAATTCCTGATTGTGTATTTGGATGATATTTTGGTCTTTTCCGATGATTGGGAGTCTCATGTGAAGCAGGTCAGAATGGTGTTCTAGGTCCTTCGTGCGAATACCTTGTTTGTGAAGGGGTCAAAGTGTCTCTTTGGAGTTCAGAAGGTTTCATTTTTGGGGTTCATTTTTTCCCCTTCTACTATCGAGATGGACCCTGTTAAAGTCCATGCCATTTACGATTGGACTCAGCCGACATCTGTGAAGAGCCTGCAAAAGTTCCTGGGCTTTGCTAATTTTTATCGGCGCTTCATCGCTAATTTTTCTAGTGTTGCTAAACCGTTGACTGATTTGACCAAGAAGGGTGCTGATGTGGTCAATTGGTCTTCTGCAGCTGTAGAGGCTTTTCAGGAGTTGAAGCGTCGTTTTTCTTCTGCCCCTGTGTTGTGCCAGCCAGATGTTTCGCTCCCGTTTCAGGTTGAGGTTGATGCTTCTGAGATTGGAGCAGGGGCTGTTTTGTCGCAAAGAAGTTCTGATGGCTCGGTGATGAATCCATGTGCTTTCTTTTCTAGAAAGTTTTCGCCTGCTGAGCGTAATTATGATGTTGGTAATCGAGAATTGTTGGCCATGAAGTGGGCATTCGAGGAGTGGCGGCATTGGCTTGAAGGAGCCAAGCATCGCGTGGTGGTCTTGACAGATCACAAGAATTTGACTTATCTTGAGTCTGCCAAACGGTTGAATCCGAGACAGGCTCGATGGTCGTTATTTTTCTCCCGTTTCGATTTTGTGGTTTCGTACCTTCCGGGCTCTAAGAATGTGAAGGCTGATGCCCTATCAAGGAGTTTTGTGCCTGACTCTCCGGGTGTTCCTGAGCCGGCGGGTATTCTCAAAGAGGGGGTAATTTTGTCTGTCATCTCCCCTGATTTGCGGCGGGTGCTGCAGAAATTTCAGGCTGATAGACCTGACCGTTGCCCAGCGGAGAAACTGTTTGTCCCTGATAGATGGACTAGTAGAGTTATCTCTGAGATTCATTGTTCAGTGTTGGCTGGGCATCCTGGAATCTTTGGTACCAGAGATTTGGTGGCTAGATCCTTTTGGTGGCCGTCTTTGTCACGGGATGTGCGTTCTTTTGTGCAGTCCTGTGGGACTTGTGCTCGGGCTAAGCCCTGCTGTTCTCGTGCCAGTGGGTTGCTTTTGCCCTTGCCGGTCCCGAAGAGGCCCTGGACGCATATTTCTATGGATTTTATTTTGGATCACCCTGTCTCTCAAAAGATGTCGGTCATTTGGGTGGTTTGTGATCGCTTTTCTAAAATGGTCCATTTGGTACCTTTGTCTAAATTGGCCTCCTCCTCTGATTTGGTGCCATTATTTTTCCAGCATGTGGTTCGTTTACATGGTATCCCGGAGAACATCGTTTCTGACAGAGGTTCCCAGTTTGTTTCGAGGTTCTGGCGATCCTTTTGTGCTAGGATGGGCATTGATTTGTCTTTTTCCTCGGCTTTCCATCCTCAGACAAATGGCCAAACCGAACGAACTAATCAGACTTTGGAAACATATCTGAGATGCTTTGTTTCTGCTGATCAGGATGATTGGGTGTCCTTTTTGCCGTTGGCTGAGTTCACCCTTAATAATCGGGCCAGCTCGGCTACTTTGGTTTCGCCGTTTTTCTGCAATTCTGGTTTCCATCCTCGTTTCTCTTCAGGGCAGGTTGAGTCTTCGGACTGTCCTGGTGTAGATACTGTTGTGGATAGGTTGCAGCAGATTTGGACTCATGTGGTGGACAATTTGACATTGTCCCAGGAGAAGGCTCAACGTTTCGCTAACCGCCGGCGCTGTGTGGGTCCCCGACTTCGTGTTGGGGATTTGGTTTGGTTGTGGTCTCGTTATGTTCCTATGAAGTTTTCCTCTCCTAAGTTTAAGCCTCGTTTCATTGGTCCGTATAAGATTTCTGAGGTTATCAATCCTGTGTCATTTCGTTTGGCACTTCCTGCTTCTTTTCCCATCCATAATGTGTTCCATAGGTCGTTATTGCGGAGATACGTGACGCCTGTGGTTCCATCCGTTGATCCTCCTGCCCCGGTGTTGGTTGAGGGGGAGTTGGAGTATGTGGTGGAGAAGATTTTGGATTCTCGTATTTCGAGACGGAAACTCCAGTACCTGAGCAAGTGGAAGGGTTATGGTCAGGAAGATAATTCCTGGGTTTTTGCCTCTGATGTTCATGCTGCCGATCTGGTTCATGCCTTTCATTTGGCTCATCCTGGTCGGCCTGGGGGCTCTGGTGAGGGTTCGGTGACCCCTCCTCAAGGGGGGGGTACTGTTGTGAATTCTGTTGTTGGCTCCCTCCTGTGGTCATGAATGGTACTTCGGATGGTTCTGTCCATGGACTTCCTCTGGTGGGTGTTTCTGAGTTTCCTTCCACAGGTGACGAGGTTAATTCGTTAGCTGGCTGCTCTATTTAACTCCACTTAGATCTTTGCTCCATGCCACCTATCAATGTTCCAGTATTGGTCTAGTTCACTCCTGGATCGTTCTTGTGACCTGTCTTCCCAGCAGAAGCTAAGTTCCTGCTTGTATTTTCTTTGGTTTGCTATGTTTCTGTCCAGCTTGCTATTTTTATTGTTGTCTTGCTTGCTGGAAGCTCTGGGACGCAGAGGGAGCGCCTCCGCACCGTGAGTCGGTGCGGAGGGTCTTTTTGCGCCCTCTGCGTGGTCTTTTTGTAGGTTTTTGTGCTGACCGCAAAGCAACCTTTCCTATCCTCAGTCTATTCAGTAAGTCGGGCCTCACTTTGCTAAATCTATTTCATCTCTGTGTTTGTATTTTCATCTTTACTCACAGTCATTATATGTGGGGGGCTGCCTTTTCCTTTGGGGAATTTCTCTGAGGCAAGGTAGGCTTTATTTTTCTATCTTCAGGGCTAGCTAGTTCCTTAGGCTGTGCCGAGTTGCATAGGGAGCGTTAGGAGCAATCCACGGCTATTTCTAGTGTGTGTGATAGGATTAGGGATTGCGGTCAGCAGAGTTCCCACGTCCCAGAGCTCGTCCTTTATTATCAGTAACTATCAGGTCATTCCGTGTGCTCTTAACCACCAGGTCCATTATTGTCCTGACCACCAGGTCATAACAGACATCAATCTCCTGTATTCTTCATATGTCTGGCCTGTGGTGTTGGGGGTTAGATAGAAAGAAAAACATCCAAACCCAGCGATGTTCTGCCAAATTCTCCATCACATCTGCTAAAAGTCTGTGGGGAATGTGTTATGTCTGAAAAGACAGGGGGGGAACTTTTTGGTATGTTTGGTACAAAGCCAACATCGGTCATCACCAGAATATCACCATCCCCACAGTGAGGCATGGTGGAGGTAGCATTGTGCTCTGTGGCTGTTTTTTGGCAGTTGGAACTGGGGCTTTAGTCAAGATGGAGGAAATTCTGGACAGAACAAATATCAGGGAATTTTACATCAAAACCTTCCATAAAAAGCTGAAGATGTGGAGGAATTTTAGCCTTCAGCGACAACGATCCTAAGTGACATCCAAATCACCAAAAGAACAGCTTCACCAGAAAAAGATGGACGTCGTGGAATAACCCAGCCCGAGCCCTGACATGAACCCAAGGGGTAATCTGTGGTGACCTGAAGAGGGCGCTGTACACAGGAGATGCCTCACAATCTGTGGTGACCTGAAGAGGGCGCTGTACACAGGAGATGCCCACGCAATCTGTGGTGACCTGAAGAGGGCGCTGTACACAGGAGATGCCCCCGCAATCTGTGGTGACCTGAAGAGGGCGCTGTACACAGGAGATGCCCCGTAATCTGTGGTGACTTGAAGAGGACGCTGTACACAGGAGATGACCCCGCAATCTGTGGTGACCTGAAGAAGGCGCTGTACACAGGAGATGCCCCATAATCTGTGATGACCTGAATAGGGCGATGTACACAGGAGATGTCCCCACAATCTGTGGTGACCTGAAGAGGACGCTGTACACAGGTGATGCCCCGCAAACTGTGGTGAACTGAAGAGGGCGCTGTACACAGGAGATGTCCCTGCAATCTGTGGTGACCTAAAGATGGTGCTGTACACAGGAGATGCCCCCGCAATCTGTGGTGACCTGAAGAGGGCGCTGTACACAGGAGATGTCCCCGCAATCTGTGGTGACCTGAAGAGGACGCTGTACACAGGAGATGCCCCCGCAATCTGTGGTGACCTGAAGAGGACGCTGTACACAGGAGATGTCCCTGCAATCTGTGGTGACCTGAAGAGGACGCTGTACTCAGGAGATATTCCCGCCATCTGCGGTGACCTAAAGAGGGCACTGTACACAGGAGATGCCCCTGCAATCTGTAGCGACCTGAAGAGGGCGCTGTACACAGGAGATGTCCCCGCAATCTGTGGTGAGCTGAAGAGGGCGCTGTACACAGGAGATGTCCCCGCAATCTGTGGGAACCTGAAGAGGACGCTGTACACAGGAGATGTCCCCGCAATCTGTGGGGACCTGAAGAGGACGCTGTACACAGGAGATGTCCCCGCAATCTGTAGTGACCTGAAGAGGGCGCTGTACACAGGAGATGCCCCCGCAATCTGTGGTGACCTGAAGAGGGCGCTGTACACAGGAGATGTCCCCGCAATCTGTGGTGACCTAAAGAGAGCACTGTACACAGGAGATGTCCCCGCAATCTATGGTGACCTAAAGAGCACTGTACACAGGAGATGCCCCGCAATCTGTGGTGACCTAAAGAGGGTGCTGTACACAGGAGATGCCCACGCTATCTGTGGTGACCTGAAGAGGACGCTGTACACAGGAGATACTCCCGCCATCTGCGGTGACCTGAAGAGGACGCTGTACACAGGAGATGTCCCCGCAATCTGTGGTGATCTGAAGAGGGCGCTGTACACAGGAGATGTCCCCGCAATCTGTGGTGATCTGAAGAGGGCGCTGTACACAGGAGATGCCCCCGCAATCTGTGGTGACCTGAAGATGGCGCTGGACACAGGAGATGTCCCCGCAATCTGTGGTGACCTGAAGAGGACGCTGTACACAGGAGATGTCCCCGCAATCTGTGGTGACCTGAAGAGGGCGCTGTACACAGGTGATGTCCCGCAATCTGTGGTGACCTGAAGAGGACGCTGTACACAGGAGATGTCCCCGCAATCTGTGGTGACCTGAAGAGGGCGCTGTACACAGGAGATGTCCCCACAATCTGTGGTGACCTGAAGAGGGCGCTGTACACAGGAGATGTCCCCGCAATCTGTGGTGACCTGAAGAGGACGCTGTACACAGGTGATGCCCCCGCAATCTGTGGTGACCTGAAGAGGGCGCTGTACACAGGAGATGTCCCCGCAATCTGTGGTGACCTGAAGAGGGCGCTGTACACAGGAGATGCTCCCCGCAATCTGTGGTGACCTGAAGAGGACGCTGTACACAGGAGATGCCCCCGCAATCTGTGGTGACCTGAAGAGGGCGCTGTACACAGGAGATGCCCCGCAATCTGTGGTGACCTGAAGAGGGCGCTGTACACAGGTGATGCCCCCGCAATCTGTGGTGATCTGAAGAGGGCGCTGTACACAGGAGATGTCCCCGCAATCTGTGGGAACCTGAAGAGGACGCTGTACACAGGAGATGTCCCCGCAATCTGTGGTGACCTGAAGAGGGTGCTGTACACAGGAGATGCCCCCGCAATCTGTGGTGACCTGAAGAGGGCGCTGTACACAGGAGATGCCCCGTAATCTGTGGTGACCTGAAGAGGACGCTGTACACAGGAGATGTCCCCGCAATCTGTGGTGACCTGAAGAGGGCGCTGTACACAGGAGATGTCCCCACAATCTGTGGTGACCTGAAGAGGGCGCTGTACACAGGAGATGTCCCCGCAATCTGTGGTGACCTGAAGAGGGCGCTGTACACAGGAGATGTCCCCGCAATCTGTGGTGACCTGAAGAGGGCGCTGTACACAGGAGATGTCCCCGCAATCTGTGGTGACCTGAAGAAGGCGCTGTACACAGGAGATGCCCCGCAATCTGTGGTGACCTGAAGAGGGCGCTGTACACAGGAGATGTCCCCGCAATCTGTGGTGACCTGAAGAGGGCGCTGTACACAGGAGATGCCCCGCAATCTGTGGTGACCTGAAGAGGGCGCTGTACACAGGAGATGTCCCCGCAATCTGTGGTGACCTGAAGAGGGCGCTGTACACAGGAGATGTCCCCGCAATCTGTGGTGACCTGAAGAGGGCGCTGTACACAGGAGATGCCCCGCAATCTGTGGTGACCTGAAGAGGGCGCTGTACACAGGTGATGCCCCCGCAATCTGTGGTGACCTGAAGAGGGCCCTGTACACAGGAGATGACCCCGCAATCTGTGGGAACCTGAAGAGGACGCTGTACACAGGAGATGTCACCGCAATCTGTGGTGACCTGAAGAGGACGCTGTACACAGGAGATGCCCCCGCAATCTGTGGTGATCTGAAGAGGGCGCTGTACACAGGAGATGTCCCCGCAATCTGTGGTGACCTGAAGAGGGCGCTGTACACAGGAGATGTCCCCGCAATCTGTGGTGACCTGAAGAGGGCGCTGTACACAGGAGATGCCCCCGCAATCTGTGGTGATCTGAAGAGGGCGCTGTACACAGGAGATGTCCCCGCAATCTGTGGTGACCTGAAGAGGGTGCTGTACACAGGAGATGTCCCCGCAATCTGTGGTGACCTGAAGAGGGCGCTGTACACAGGTGATGTCCCCGCAATCTGTGGGGACCTGAAGAGGACGCTGTACACAGGAGATGCCCCGCAATCTGTGGTGACCTGAAGAGGACGCTGTACACAGGAGATGTCCCCGCAATCTGTGGTGACCTGAAGAGGACGCTGTACACAGGAGATGTCCCCGCAATCTGTGGTGACCTGAAGAGGGCGCTGTACACAGGAGATGTCCCCGCAATCTGTGGTGACCTGAAGAGGGCGCTGTACACAGGAGATGCTCCCCGCAATCTGTGGTCACCTGAAGAGGGCGCTGTACACAGGAGATGTCCCCGCAATCTGTGGTGTCCTGAAGAGGGCGCTGTACACAGGAGATGCCCCCGCAATCTGTGGTGACCTGAAGAGGGCGCTGTACAGAGGAGATGTCCCGCAATCTGTGGTGACCTGAAGAGGGCGCTGTACACAGGAGATGCCCCCGCAATCTGTGGTGATCTGAAGAGGGCGCTGTACACAGGAGATGTCCCCGCAATCTGTGGTGACCTGAAGAGGGCGCTGTACACAGGAGATGTCCCCGCAATCTGTGGTGACCTGAAGAGGACGCTGTACACAGGAGATGCCCCCGCAATCTGTGGTGACCTGAAGAGGACGCTGTACACAGGAGATGCCCCCCCGCAATCTGTGGTGACCTGAAGAGGACGCTGTACACAGGAGATGCCCCCCCGCAATCTGTGGTGACCTGAAGAGGGCGCTGTACACAGGAGATGTCCCCGCAATCTGTGGTGACCTGAAGAGGACGCTGTACACAGGAGATGTCCCCACAATCTGTGGTGACCTGAAGAGCGCACTGTACACAGGAGATGTCCCCGCAATCTGTGGTGACCTGAAGAGGACGCTGTACACAGGAGATGTCCCCACAATCTGTGGTGACCTGAAGAGGATGCTGTACACAGGAGATGTCCCCACAATCTGTGGGGACCTGAAGAGCGCACTGTACACAGGAGATGTTCCCGCAATCTGTGGTGACCTGAAGAGGGCGCTGTACACAGGAGATGTCCCCACAATCTGTGGTGACCTGAAGAGGACGCTGTGCACAGGAGATGTCCCCGCAATCTGTGGTGACCTGAAGAGGGCGCTGTACACAGGAGATGTCCCCGCAATCTGTGGTGACCTGAAGAGGGCGCTGTACACAGGAGATGTCCCCACAATCTGTGGTGACCTGAAGAGGGCGCTGTACACAGGAGATGTCCCCGCAATCTGTGGTGATCTGAAGAGGGCGCTGTACACAGGAGATGTCCCCCCAATCTGACAGATGTACAGTCATGACCAAAAGTATTGACACACCTGAAATTCTGTTAGATAATACTCAGTTTCTTCCTGGAAATGATTGCAAACACAAATTCTTTGTTATTATTATCTTCATTTAATTTGTCTTAAATGAAAAGACACAAAAAAGAATTGTACTAAAGCCAAATTGGATATAATTCCACACCAAACATAAAAAAGGGGGTGGACAAAAGTATTGGCACTGTTAGAAAAATCCTGTGATGCTTCTCTAATTTGTGTAATTAACAGCACCTGTAACTTACATGTGGCACCTAACAGGTGTTGGCAATAACTAAATCACACTTGCAGCCAGTTGACATGGATTAAAGTTGACTCAACCTCTGTCCTGTGTCCTTGTGTGTACCACGTTGAGCATGGAGAAAAGAAAGAAGAGCAAAGAACTGTCTGAGGACTTGAGAAACCAAATTGTGAGGAAGCATGAGCAATCTCAAGGCTACAAGTCCATCTCCAAAGACCTGGATGTTCCTGTGTCTACCGTGCGCAGTGTCATCAAGAAGTGTAAAGCCCATGGCACTGTGGCTAACCTCCCTAGATGTGGACGGAAAAGAAAAATTGACAAGAGATTTCAATGCAAGATTGTGCGAATGTTGGATAAAGAACCTCGACTAACATCCAAACAAGTTCAAGCTGCCCTGCAGTCCGAGGGTACAACAGTGTCAACCCGTACTATCCGTCGGCGTCTGAATGAAAAGGGACTGTATGGTAGGAGACCCAGGAAGACCCCACTTCTTACCCCGAGACATAAAAAAGCCAGGCTGGAGTTTGCCAAAACTTACCTGAAAAAGCCTAAAACGTTTTGGAAGAATGTTCTCTGGTCAGATGAGACAAAAGTAGAGCTTTTTGGGCAAAGGCATCAACATAGAGTTTACAGGAGAAAATAAGAGGCATTCAAAGAAAAGAACACAGTCCCTACAGTCAAACATGGCGGAGGTTCCCTGATGTTTTGGGGTTGCTTTGCTGCCTCTGGCACTAGACTGCTTGACCGTGTGCATGGCATTATGAAGTCTGAAGACTACCAACAAATTTTGCAGCATAATGTAGGGCCCAGTGTGAGAAAGCTGGGTCTCCCTCAGAGGTCATGGGTCTTCCAGCAGGACAATGACCCAAAACACTTCAAAAAGCACTAGAAAATGGTTTGAGAGAAAGGACTGGAGACTTCTAAGGTGGCCAGCAATGAGTCCAGACCTGAATCCCATAGATCACCTGTGGAGAGATCTAAAAATGGCAGTTTGGAGAAGGCACCCTTCAAATATCAGGGACCTGGAGCAGTTTGCCAAAGAAGAATGGTCTAAAATTCCAGCAGAGCATTGTAAGAAACTCATTGATGGTTACCGGAAGCGGTTGGTCGCATTTATTTTGGCTAAAGGTTGTGCAACCAAGTATTAGGCTGAGGGTGCCAATACTTTTGTCCGGCCCATTTTTGGAGTTTTGTGTGAAATGATCAATGTTTTGCTTTTTGCTTCATTCTCTTTTGTGTTTTTTCATTTAAGACAAATTAAATGAAGATAATAATACCAAATAATGTGTGATTGCAATCAGTTTCAGGAAGAAACGGAGTATTATCTGACAGAATTGCAGGGGTGTCAATACTTTTGACCATGACTGTAGAGCTGCTGCAAGGAGGAGACAAAGATGGCCAATTCTAGATGTGCCGCGCTGACAGATCTTGACTGAAAAGGGCTGAATGCTGCCAGATATTCATAGGGACTTCAGCAGAGTAGTAGTTTAAGGCTATGTGCACATGTAGAATGGTCCACTGCAGATTTTTCCACAGCGGATTTGATAAATCCGCAGGGTAAAAACACTACGTTTTCCTGCGGATTTATCGCGGTTTTTGTGCGGATTCCACTGCGGTTTTCTATTATGGAGCAGGTGTAAAACCGCTGCGGATTCCGCACAAAGAATTGACATGCTGCGGAATGTAACCCGCTGCGTTTCCGCGCATTTTTTTCCGCAGCATGGGCACTGTGGATTGCGTTTCCCATAGGTTTACATTGTACGGTAAACGCATGGGAAACGGCTGTGGACCCGCAGCTGCGGAAACGCTGCGGATCCGCAGCAAAATCCGCAGCGTGTGAACATAGCCTAAGGGTGTGCACATTTATGCAACTACATTATTTTAGTTCTTTATTTTCCTTTTCACATCTGAAAAGATTTGATTGCTTTTGAATTCAGCTAACATGGAGAAACCCCAATAATTGACTGATATAAAATATAACTTTTAATGAAATACCATTAAAAACGGAACAAACATTAAGTGACAAACACCATAGTAAAAAGTGCAGACTGCATCCACCCTATAGATAGGCAGGTGTACAGGTCAAGGACTATCTATAGGGTGGATGCAGTCTGCACTTTTTACTATGGTGTTTGTCACTTAATGTTTGTTCCGTTTTTAATGGTATTTCATTAAAAGTTATATTTTATATCAGTCAATTATTGGGGTTTCTCCATGTTAGCTTTATTCAATTGAACCTCCTTCATATAATTTCTCATGACATTTTCTGCTTTTGCATTCACTTATACATTTTATGGGCGACATTAAATGTGGAGAAAGTTCTGAAATTATTCTTCTTAGCAGGATTATTTACAAGACTGAAACCTGTCATTTCATCAGGGGTGTATAGCCTTTTTATATGGACGGTTCATACTATAATACTGCTCCTATGTACAACAATATAACTCCTATAATACTACCCCCTATGTAGAAGAATATGACTACTATAATACTGCCCCTATGTACAAGAATATAACTACTATAATACTGCCCCCTATGTACAAGAATATAACTACTATAATACTGCCCTTATATACAGGAATATAACTACTATAATACTGCCCCTATGTACAAGAATATAACTACTATAATACTGCCCTTATATACAGGAATATAACTACTATAATACTGCCCCTATGTACAAGAATATAACTACTATAATACTGCTCCTATGTACAAGAATATAACTACTATAATACTGCTATGTACAAGAATATAACTACTATAATACTGCCCCTATATACAGGAATATAACTACTATAATACTGCTCCTATATACAAGAATATAACTACTATAATACTGCCCCTATATACAGGAATATAACTACTATAATACTGCTTCTATGTACAAGAATATATCTACTATAATACTGCCCCTATGTACAAGAATATAACTACTATAATACTGCCCCTATGTACAAGAATATAACTACTATAATACTGCTATGTACAAGAATATAACTACTATAATACTGCCCCTATATACAGGAATATAACTACTATAATACTGCTCCTATATACAAGAATATAACTACTATAATACTGTTCCTATGTACAATAATATAACTACTATAATACTGCTCCTATGTACAAGAATATAACTACTATAATACTGCTCCTATGTACAAGAATATAACTACTATAATACTGCCCCTATGTACAAGAATATAACTACTATAATACTGCTCCTATGTACAAGAATATAACTACTATAATACTGCTCCTATGTACAACAATATAACTCCTATAATACTACCCCCTATGTAGAAGAATATGACTACTATAATACTGCCCCTATGTACAAGAATATAACTACTATAATACTGCCCCTATGTACAAGAATATAACTACTATAATACTGCCCCTATGTACAAGAATATAACTACTATAATACTGCCACTATATACAGGAATATAACTACTATAATACTGCTCCCATATACAAGAATATAACTACTATAATACTGCTCCTATGTACAATAATATAACTACTATAATACTGCTCCTATGTACAATAATATAACTACTATAATACTGCTCCTATGTACAAGAATATAACTACTATAATACTGCTCCTATGTACAAGAATATAACTACTATAATACTGCTCCTATGTAGAAGAATATGACTACTATAATACTGCCCCTATGTACAAGAATATAACTACTATAATACTGCCCCTATGTACAAGAATATAACTACTATAATACTGCTCCCATATACAAGAATATAACTACTATAATACTGCTCCTATGTACAATAATATAACTACTATAATACTGCTCCTATGTACAAGAATATAACTACTATAATACTGCTCCTATGTACAAGAATATAACTACTATAATACTGCCCCTATGTACAAGAATATAACTACTATAATACTGCCCCTATGTACAAGAATATAACTACTATAATACTGCCCCTATATACAGGAATATAACTACTATAATACTGCTCCTATATACAAGAATATAACTACTATAATACTGCTCCTATGTACAATAATATAACTACTATAATACTGCTCCTATGTACAAGAATATGACTACTATAATACTGCCCCTATGTACAAGAATATAACTACTATAATACTGCCCCTATGTACAAGAATATAACTACTATAATACTGCCCCTATATACAGGAATATAACTACTATAATACTGCTCCTATATACAAGAATATAACTACTATAATACTGCTCCTATGTACAATAATATAACTACTATAATACTGCTCCTATGTACAAGAATATAACTACTATAATACTGCTCCTATGTACAAGAATATAACTACTATAATACTGCTCCTATGTGCAAGAATATAACTACTATAATACTGCTCCCTATGTACAAGAATATAACTACTATAATACTGCTCCTATGTACAAGAATATAACTACTATAATACTGCTCCTATGTACAAGAATATAACTACTATAATACTGCTCCTATGTACAAGAATATAACTACTATAATACTGCCCCTATGTACAAGAATATAACTACTATAATACTGCCCCTATGTACAAGAATATAACTACTATAATACTGCCCCTATCTACAAGAATATAACTACTATAATACTGCCCCTATCTACAAGAATATAACTACTATAATACTGCCCCTATGTACAAGAATATAACTACTATAATACTGCTTCTATGTACAAGAATATAACTACTATAATACTGCCCCTATATACAAGAATATAACTACTACAATACTGCCCCTATCTACAAGAATATAACTACTATAATACTGCCCCTATGTACAAGAATATAACTACTATAATACTGCTTCTATGTACAAGAATATAACTACTATAATACTGCCCCTATATACAAGAATATAACTACTATAATACTGCCCCTATATACAAGAATATAACTACTATAAACTGCCCCTATGTACAAGAATATAACTACTATAATACTGCCCCTATCTACAAGAATATAACTACTATAATACTGCCCCTATGTACAAGAATATAACTACTATAATACTGCCCCTATGTACAAGAATATAACTACTATAATACTGCCCCTATGTACAAGAATATAACTACTATAATACTGCCCCTATATACAAGAATATAACTACTATAAACTGCCCCTATCTACAAGAATATAACTACTATAATACTGCCCCTATCTACAAGAATATAACTACTATAATACTGCCCCTATGTACAAGAATATAACTACTATAATACTGCTTCTATGTACAAGAATATAACTACTATAATACTGCCCCTATATACAAGAATATAACTACTATAATACTGCCCCTATATACAAGAATATAACTACTATAAATTGCCCCTATGTACAAGAATATAACTACTATAATACTGCCCCTATATACAGGAATATAACTACTATAATACTGCTCCTATGTACAAGAATATAACTACTATAATACTGCTCCTATGTACAAGAATATAACTACTATAATACTGCCCCTATATACAGGAATATAACTACTATAATACTGCTCCTATGTACAAGAATATAACTACTATAATACTGCTCCTATGTACAAGAATATAACTACTATAATACTGCTCCTATGTACAAGAATATAACTACTATAATACTGCCCCTATGTACAAGAATATAACTACTATAATACTGCTCCTATGTACAAGAATATAACTACTATAATACTGCCCCTATCTACAAGAATATAACTACTATAATACTGCCCCTATCTACAAGAATATAACTACTATAATACTGCCTCCTAGCTGTGAGGTTGTGTGTCTGTAGTTCTCCTGATGTCTGGAGGAAGCCCAGGGAGGGGCCACCCTGGGCGGGGAAGCTCCCCAGGCAAGGCCCAGGCTTCTCGGCCTACACTGGGACAAGGCTCCCAGACCTCTCTGAATGGGAATGTTAATCCCAAAGCCACTGTGAGACCAGTGAATGCAGCGGCCAAAGCTGCAGCAGTTCTGTGAAGGAAGAAAAACCAGCAAGTAAAGTTTTGGGAGGAAAATCTACTCCAAGTCCAGCAAAGAAGCCAGAAGTGAAAGTGTTGGTGAGTGATGTTCCACAGCACAGTATGAAGCCCTGTAACTCCCCAGTCAGTCAGCAGCCCCTGCCTGAGGCACAGGTGAGATCGGTCTCAGGTGTGCCAATCACCTCTCCTGCCTCCAGGCAGAGACGGACGTCTTTGGAAAGACAGACCATCCAGGAGAACTTGCAGCAACATGGCAGTGTGGCGCTGTCAGGACGCACCCGGTCACAGTCAGGTGGCAGCGATAAACCTGCTGCGGAGCCGGCATCCAGCCGAGGAGCCACAAAGCCATCTGTGGTGGAACCGCACAAGTCTGTATTCAAAGCCCCTGCACCCGTGGTGAAGGCAAAACCTGTGCAGCCGGCGCGTGCAGCCGAGCTGCAGCTAGCGGACGAGATACCGGGACTTGTCAGAAAGCTGGGTGAGTTACAGCAGCAAAAAAAAGCGCTGCAAATGGAAGTCGACTTTATCTATAGTCTAAAGACCACTAACCCTGCCAGTAATGATGTGTATGACCTGAGGCTGAACACACTGGGGGTGCAGCTGGCAAGTGTGGTGCAGGACATTGAGTCTGTGCTGGAGGGCATGGGGCCCCTGGCGGAGACCTACAGGAACCGGGAGCGGTTCGCCTCCTATAAGCAGGACTGTGCTGTAGAGACCGGGACCCCCCAGCAGCGGACACGGCCTGTGTTACAGGCTGCCCGCTTCTGCTTCCAAGAAGGAAAAAAACTGCAGCAGCAAGCAGCTGAGTGTGAACAGGAGCATGCACTTCAGACTCCAACAGAGGCACCACAGGTCCCAGAATGCCCCATGCAGGAGCCGGACTGTATTTGTGAGACTGTTTGTGCTGCTGAGGCAGCTGAGTGTGAACAAGATCATACACTTCAGACTCCAGCAGAGGCACCACAGGTCCCAGAATGCCCCACGCAGGAGCAGGACTGCATATGTGAGACTGTTTGTGCTGCTGAGGCTGAGGCACAGACTGGGGCTGGTGATGTTGTGCCCATGGGGTCGGGGGTTGGGGAGGTTTCACATTCTGTCATGGACGTGGCACTGTCTGATGATAATGATGCTGCTAATAATAATGTGCATGATATGTGTGACTATCCCCCCTTACCATCTAGTCCACAAGGTGTGGCAGCCCCCCCTGCTGCAGACCCTCTCCCTGTCAGTCGGCCCAGTGTGGCCCGGCAGGTGCCCCCCAGGAATGCCTGGAGCCGCGGCGCCCCATCCTTCACGTCCAGCGCCAGATATACCGGCCAGACTTTTAAGCGCATTAATGTGGTGCGGTTTAAGTATATAGGTGCCAAGGAGGATCTGCCACAGCGCAGATATGTGGTGAGAGAGCTGCTCTGCGGCCAGATGGGGTTTGTGGCAAACGAGATACTGGCGGTGTCCAATCTTCTGGACAGACAGGGCTACGAGGTCAGCTTCAAGCTGCAGTGTGACTTGGACAGGTTCTGGTCCAATTACCCCAGGTTCAGAGACGCTGAAGGCTGGAATAAGTTTATATTGGTTCCTATCTCCAGGCCGGACACTGTCACGGTAAATATCACCTTCTGGAATGAGGCCGTTCCCCCACAGAACATCGAGGTGTGGCTCCGGAGACACTGTGACCTCGCCTCTGGACTCTCCAAGGTCAGAGATGAGGATGGTATCTGGACAATGGGGTGGAAAGCTGTGGTGAAACTGCGCCAATTTAATAATATTACTGCCCATTTACCCAACTCCTTCTTCATTGGGAGGGAGAAGGGAAGATGTTATTACCCCGGGCAGCCCAGGAAATGCTTCAAATGTGGTGAGAAAGGTCATCTGGCCAACGCCTGTACTGTGGTGAAGTGCAGCCTGTGTGGGGAAATCGGCCATGTCGCTGTGGATTGCCGGGATGTTAGGTGCAACCTCTGCGGTAAGATGGGCCACCCTCACAGGGACTGTCCAGACGCCTGGCATAATATCTGCAGAGTCTTCCCTGATGAGGCTGTACTGGCAGGGGCAGAGGCTCAGGAGGATGAGGATGTGGTGGCAGGGGCGCATGAGGGGGAGGATTTAATTTCAGGAGAGATGGTGACCAGCCCAGATGCCCAGCAGGAGTCCACTCATAAGCAGGGTATAGAGGGTGCAGAGGGGAACTTGGAGGTCTCTCCTCAGGTCCAGCAGCCTCAGGTAGCCCCCCCTTCAGCATCACTGTCTGAATCTGATGACTGGAGCGTTAATCACAATAAAAGGAAGAAAAAGAGCACGTCCTCCCGTAAACCTGAGGCAGAATATGACACCGGTCAGAGCGCTACTAAGAAGGTTCAGAATTGTGCAGGAGTGATGGTTGTGTCCAACAAGTATGGAGTTTTATCGGAGTCTAATGATGATGATTATGAGACAGAGTTGAGGAAAGTTGATGCAGAGTGTGACAGGGACATAGAGGACCACCCTCCGTCAAAGCGGAAGCCTTTATCTGTGGACCCTCAGGTAGAGTCTGACATGGACACCGGTGGTGGACAGAACATCCCTGACTCATGATGATGGCAGTTACTGTGCTCCTTCTCTATTGTGTTGTGATGGCGGGGTTCTCATTAACACTAACCTCAAGTAATGTCAACAGTATTAAGGCAAGGAGGACGAGACATGTGGTGTATGAACATCTCACACATCTGGACACCGATGTCATTTTCCTGCAGGAGACACGACTGACATCTCTGGGGCTTATGAGAGAGGCTGAGAGGGAATGGCGGTGCGGTCCTTCTTTCTGGTCACTGGCTGTGGAGCCTTACGCCGGAGTCGCTGTCCTGTTTAACACCAATGATGTGACTGTGCATAGGATGACGGAGGTGGTCATGGGAAGATGTTTGGTCCTGGAAGTCACTATTCATGGGAGGCGACTCCGGCTTATTAACATCTATGGGCCACAGACAGTGACTGACAGGATTCAGCTATTTAATAACGTTAAGCCATACCTCTTCACTTCTCTTCCGGTGGTGATGGCAGGGGATTTTAATGCCATACTGACATCGGGTGACAGTTCCTCGGGCAGGACAGTGACCAGGGACGGTAAGGTCCTACATAACATTATAATGCAGGCTGGACTGACTGACGTTTTCGCACGGGGAGGTCGACAGCCAAAATTCACATATTCATGTTCCAACAGGAGCAGTAGGATAGATTTTGCTTTTGTGAGTCCTACTGAGGCTGTTGACACCCTGAGTGAGAAGGTCGTCCCTTACTCTGATCACCTCGCCTTGTGTTTCTGTCTGGGGACCTCTAACCGTCCCGACATCGGTAGAGGGTTGTGGAAGCTCAATTCCAGTCTCCTGGATGATGCTTATGTTCAGAGTCGTGTCTACTCCCTTATCCAGCTTCATCTAGATAGGGTTGACTTCTATGATAACATGACCGACTGGTGGGAGGACGTCAAGGAGGATATCAGATCCCTCTTAAAGAGACTGTCAGTTAATAAAGGGAGGAATAAGTACAGCCAGTACCTAAAGCTGCGTAAAGAATTGGAGTCACTATATTCGGCGGGCGGGGATGACAAAGTGAAGATCGACCAACTGAAATCTGAGATAAGGCAGTATCAGTATAGTAGGTATACCTCCCTGGTTCTTGAACGGGATTATGGGTCCTTGGGGGCCCCTGATCCCTTTGAGAATTGCAGGGAGAGGGTAGTCAAAAAAATGGTCACGGGTCTCACTGACTTCCAGGGTGTATTGCAGGATTCACGGGAGGGTATCCTGGAGGTGGTGAGATCTTACTATGCTGACTTGTTTCAGAGGAAAGTTTTGGATAAAGATAAGATGGCTCAATTCTTGGAGGCAACTCCTGCGCCTGATACTAATGATCTGGACTTTTCTCCTTTGACAGCGGAGTTAACGGTGGAGGAAGTTAAGGAGGCTATTGATAAATTACATCTGAAGAAGGCACCAGGTCCAGATGGCATAACAGCAGAATTTTATAGGAAATTCAGAGACCTCCTGGCTCCAATCCTCGTGGATGTGTATAGAAGTTGTCTAGAAAATCACCTGATGCCTCCATCCATGAGAGTGTCCTCGTTGATTCTGCTGTCTAAAGGTAATGAGCCGAGCGACATCAAGAACTGGAGGCCGATTGCCCTCTTGAATGTGGACAGGAAGATTCTAGCAAAGATCCTGTTTTCTAGATTAGTCTGTTTGTCCCCAGCACTGTTGGCAGGCTCTCAGTTTGGCACAGTAAAAGGGCGGAACATCTCTGGAGCAGTCATCTCGATACGGGAGATGTTTGAGAGATGTAAAGCTCTGCGGTGTGGGAAATATATTGTTAGTCTGGACCAAGCTAAAGCCTTTGACAGGGTTGATCATGACTATCTGTGGGCCACTTTGTCAAAGTACGGTATTCCGGGACAATTTGTGGATTGGCTGAAGACATTGTACAGAGAGGCGGTGAGCTTTCCTCTGATTAATGGTTGGCAGGGTGACACTTTTGGAGTTGAGGCAGGGGTGAGACAGGGTTGCCCACTGAGTCCCCTCCTGTACGTTTTTGCCCTAGACCCGTTTCTGAGGTCACTGCAGGAGTGTGATTTTCAGGGGGTGCCGGTCCCCCATTGCCTGCCTCTGAATGTTGTTGCCTATGCGGATGATGTGACGTTGGTGATCTCTAATCCTCGAGAGGTGCAGATGTTATCTGTGTCTATCAGAAGTTACTCAGAGGCCTCCGGGTCTCTGGTCAACCTTGAGAAGAGTCAAGCTCTGTGGACATTAGATACTGATCCCAGCTATGATCTGCGGCAGTTTGCCAAAGCCTCCACCCATATTAAGATCCTCGGGGTTAAATTTGGGAGGGATGATAATGCCACGCTAAATTGGGAGGAGAAATTGGAAGCCGGAAATGCAAAGGTTCAGCGATGGAAGAACTGGAGGCTGACCTACAGAGAAAGGGTCGCAATGTTGAAGACTTACCTGGTCCCTGTTTTCTTGTATGTCTCTGTCATTTTCCCTTTGCCAGAATCTTTCTCAGCGAGGCTCTTCAGCCTGTTCTTCCAGCTCTTGTGGGGGAATAGGTTGAACCTAATAAAGAGGGGAATAACCTACCTACGGCGGAGAGAGGGTGGGCTGGATATGTTGAATCCAAGGGTTTTCTTTGACTCCTTGTTTCTAAAGGTAAATTTTGGGAACATGGACTCAAACAGTAGCTCCCTGTGGGTAAATAGTATCAGGTACTGGATATTGCCTTTTGCAGACTCTTGGGTGCGAGGCGGCAGTCTCAAGAGGAGGAGATGGACAGGTGACCACCTCCCCCAGTATCTGGACTATGGTCTGAAGTGTGTTAGGAGGTGGGGACTGGAGAAGTCTTACATTGAGAGCAGTACGAGAAGAGACCTGTATGCTCATGTATGTAGGACTTTCTTTTACTCTCCACTGGCCCTGAGAGATTGTGTCACCACCACCCTGCAGGAAAGCCTTAGGTTCCTAAACGGGAAAAGACTTCCTCCTAAACTGTTTGACATCACTTGGCTTTCGCTGCATAGTCGGCTCTTTGTCAGGGGGAACCTGAAACACTTGAGTGTCTCCGATCGGAATTGTCCCCTTGGTTGTCAGCAGGAGGAGACTATGGAGCACTTTATATGTGATTGCTGGGGAGGGAGGAAGATCTGGGAGGAAGTGTCTGATAATCTAAAAATCCCCAGACTGCGGACTCTAAAGTATCCTGACATTATCTATGGTGTCCCCTCCACTGTTAGTAACATCGACAGAGAGACAATGTACATCATCATAAGTGTCGTCAAATACTATCATTGGCACATGAGAACCCGGGTGTCACTGCACAATGAGCTGTTCGATCACACCGCTGCGGCTGCTCAGGTTATGTCAGAACTCCGGTGGATAAAATCGCTAGAAGTTGGAAGGAGTCCGAGAAATATTAAGTTATGGAGCAATGTAAAATTCAGTTAGAAAATATGATATGACTTTTTTTTTTTTTTTTTTTTTCTTCTACCTCCAGGTGTGGACACTTTAATTTATGTATCAATATGATCTGATTATTTAGTACTTGTGTATATATGACCAAAGTGAATTGTGTTTTGTAATTCTTGTAATTCTGGGTGATTTTTTGTTTTTATTATAATTGTATTTATGTTTGGTTTTTATAATAAAAATTGCCCCTATCTACAAGAATATAACTACTATAATACTTCTCCCTATGTACAAGAATATAACTACTATAATACTGCTTCTATGTACAAGAATATAACTACTATAATACTGCTCCCTATGTACAAGAATATAACTATTATAATACTGCTTCTATGTACAAGAATATAACTACTATAATACTGCCCCTATCTACAAGAATATAACTACTATAATACTTCTCCCTATGTACAAGAATATAACTACTATAATACTGCCCCTATCTACAAGAATATAACTACTAAAATACTGCTCCTATGTACAAGAATATAACTACTATAATACTGATCCTATGTACAAGAATATAACTACTATAATACTGCTCCTATGTACAAGAATATAACTACTATAATACTGCTCCTATGTACAATAATATAACTACTATAATACTGCCCCTATCTACAAGAATATAACTACTATAATACTGCTCCTATGTACAAGAATATAACTAATATAATACTGCTCCTATGTACAAGAATATAACTACTATAATACTGCCCCTATGTATAAGAATATAACTACTATAATACTGCTCCTATGTACAAGAATATAATTACTATAATACTGCTCCTATGTACAAGAATATAATTACTATAATATTGCCCCTATGTACAAGAATATAACTACTATAATACTGCTCCTATGTACAAGAATATATCTACTATAATACTGCCCCTATGTACAAGAATATATCTACTATAATACTGCTCCTATGTACGAGAATATAACTACTATAATACTGCCCCCTATGTACAAGAATATAACTACTATAATACTGCTCCTATGTACGAGAATATAACTACTATAATACTGCTCCTATGTACAAGAATATAACTACTATAATACTGCTCCTATGTACAAGAATATAACTACTATAATACTGCTCCTATGTACAAGAATATAACTACTATAATACTGCTCCTATGTACAAGAATATAACTACTATAATACTGCTCCTATGTACAAGAATATAACTACTATAATACTGCTCATATGTACAAGAATATAACTACTATAATACTGCCCCTATATACAAGAATATAACTACTATAATACTGCTCCTATGTGCAAGACTATAACTACTATAATACTGCTCCCTAAGTACAAGAATATAACTACTATAATACTGCCCCTATCTACAAGAATATAACTATTATAATACTGCCCCTATATACAAGAATATAACTACTATAATACTGCTCCTATGTACAAGAATATAACTACTACAATACTGCCCCTATGTACAAGAATATAACTACTATAATACTGCCCCTATGTGCAAGAGTATAATTGCTATAATACTGCCCCTATGTACAAGAATATAACTACGGTACTATAATACTGCTCCCATCTACAAGAATATAACTACTATAATACTGCCCCTATGTGCAAGAGTATAATTGCTATAATACTGCCTCTATGTACAAGAATATAACTACTATAATACTGCCCCTATGTACAAGAATATAACTACTATAATACTGTCCCTATGTACAAGAATATAACTACTATAATACTGCTCCTATGTACAAGAATATAACTACTATAATACTGCTCCTATGTACGAGAATATAACTACTATAATACTGCCCCCTATATACAAGAATATAACTACTATAATACTGCCCCTATGTACAAGAATATAACTACTATAATACTGCTCCTATGTACAAGAATATAACTACTATAATACTGCCTCTATGTACAAGAATATAACTACTATAATACTGCTCCTATGTACAAGAATATATCTACTATAATACTGCCCCTATGTACAAGAATATAACTACTATAATACTGCCCCTATGTACAAGAATATATCTACTATAATACTGCTCCTATGTACGAGAATATAACTACTATAATACTGCCCCTATGTACAAGAATATATCTACTATAATACTGCTCCTATGTACGAGAATATAACTACTATAATACTGCCCCTATGTACAAGACTATAACTACTATAATACTGCTCCTATGTACAAGAATATAACTACTACAATACTGCCGTGATGAACTGTGTGGGTAGCGGTGATTTTGGCATCAGCACTGTTTTGCAGTAGTATGTGTACTTGTGGATATCACTCTGTATGCGGTCGATGTCTGATTTGCCCGTTCTCACGCTCCGCGTTCTTGCTCTTATTATCGGACTATCTGACATTACGTCTGCGGTCGTCGTTCTACATCTAATATTGGGCTGCAGCCTGTGCGGAGAGTGGGGCAGGTTCCGTTCTGCGCCCGTCATTAACATTCCATCCCGCGCTCTCCGCCACAGCGACAAGTGGAGGATCTTCAGCGCAGCCAATTATCCACATCCACTCAGGAAGCCAAGAATAGCTACAAAGAAGCCGCGGCTTGTGAGGCTCTGAACAAAGGAGGAATCATTCTTCTCTCCGCTCCTTAGAAGAGTCTTCACTTTGTAATTGAATAATTCTGACAGTGAACAAAGTGGCAGAGAGATCAGAGATCTGCTGTCCTGCAGCGCCACCACTTGGGCCAGCAAGGAAGTGCAAGTAACGGGAAAACTAAAGCAACAATGTATCAATGTAAAGTGTCACAAAATCACATCCATCACTGATCTGCTTAACTTATCAGGTGGAACATTACTGATCTGAGGTTCTGCAGCAGCTGAGGTGTATTATGAGGTTCTGCAGCGGCTGAGGTGTATGATGAGGTTCTGCAGCAGCTGTGGAGTATAATGAGGTTCTGCAGTAGCTGAGGTGTATGATGATGTTCTGCAGCGACTGAGGTGTATAATGAGGTTCTGCAGCAGCTGAGGTGTATGATGATGTTCTGCAGCGACTGAGGTGTATGATGATGTTCTGCAGCAGCTGAGGTGTATTATGAGTTTCTGCAGCAGCTGAGGTGTATAACGGGTTTCTGCAGCAGCTGTGGAGTATAATGAGGTTCTGCAGCGGCTGAGGTGTATGGTGAGGTTCTTCAGCGGCTGAGGTGTTTGATGAGGTTCTGCAGCGGCTGAGGTGTTTGATGAGGTTCTGCAGCGGCTGAGGTGTATGATGAGGTTCCGCAGCGGCTGAGGTGTATTATGAGGTTCTGCAGCAGCTGAGGTATATGATGAGGTTCTGCAGCAGCTGAGGTGTATGATGAGGTTCTGCAGCAGCTGAGGTGTATGATGAGGTTCTGCAGCAGATGAAATACTACATTACTTGGCATCTTCATGAATAGACAATAGCTGAAAGGAGCTCAGGGCAAACGCGCGTCGGGGTGAGGGGGAATGCCCGTGCTACCAACCATCACCTCCACTGTGGTTCTAGAGTCACGGTATTGCAGCCTTCTATTTTTTATACTTATATATTTATGCCGTCGGTGGGGCTCATTCTGGCCTCTTCATGTATCTTTAAGGGTGCGTGTCCACTGTCCGGATTACATCCGGATTAGCTGTGGATTGGATGCTGCGTACAACCGCAGCGTTCAATCCGCAGCGTCCAGATGTTACAGCATAGTGGAGGGGATTTTATGAAATCCTGTCTCCACTATGCGTGCGAACACGGACCCGGCGGCCCTGCGATTCCGGACATGCGGCGCGTCTTTTTAGAACGCAGCATGTCCGTTTACCTTGCGGCGACGCAAGGCAAATCACTGGGTCCTATGAATGGGGTGCGGAGATTCCGGATGTGTGCAATGAACACATCCGGAATCACCGCGTATATAGAAGGGGGCGAAGCTTTGGGCTCCGTCCAAAGCGCCGGCAAACCGGAACGTGGAACCGTAGGGTAAGGGGAAGATTTGCTAAGGGATGCTGAAGGCCCTCATTCACTTTACTTACCCCTTACACTTTGTTCTCTCGGCCACATTTTTATCTCACATTTGATACTACAGTGCGATGTTCCTGAACGGCCATGATTTATTGATGTACGACTTGTGATATCTGCACCCATTACTCCGGACACTTTATACAAGGGCTCTTGTGCGAGTTCTACTCTTATGTTTCCTATGGCATTGGTTGGATAGTGCTGGAGCTCCCCCTACTGGGCATTTTGTGTATGAATGGGATGTGTCTTATTATTATTATTATTATGGAATATTCAATAAAATATTAAGTTTTATATATGGATCTCTTTGCTTGGCTGACTATTTACACTGGTTCGGCTATTTGTTGCGTAAGTGCCGTTTCTGATTTACATGATTAGCCCTCGCTTTATACCAGTCTCATCTGTTACAGAACATCTTTTAGGAGAAAGCAGCTACTAAAGAAAAAGTATAACACCGAGCAGACAAGCGGAGCGCCCCCTGCTGGAGGAGAGAGGCTCCACGGACAGGAGTGGACTGATGGGGGAGACACTGTCCATGGAGTAAGAACAGGAAAAGTTCTAGAAAACTTGTGTAATTAGCTGAAGTTTCCTCTTCGAGCTTCTGTAGTGATACAAAAGCTTCTGATGGAGAAGAGAAGTCAGCGAGAGCAGAAGTATCAGCACCCGGAGCTGAACTCATTCATTAGCAAGATCCCATGGACTCAACACATTGTAGACATTCACACGTGAACGTGGAAACAGAAGACAAACCGCCAGCCAAAACGCAAAATCCCCCAAAAGATATATTATACAGCAGTGACATCATCGCTCCCCAGATCTCAGTTATATTGTACAGCAGTGACATCACTGCTCCCCAGATCTCAGTTATATTATACAGCGGTGACATGACCGCTCCCCAGATCTCAGTTATATTATACAGCAGTGACATGACCGCTCCCCAGATCTCAGTTATATTATACAGCAGTGACATGGCCGCTCTCCAGATCTCCGTTATATTATACAGCGGTGACATGACCGCTCCCCAGATCTGTTATATTATACAGCAGTGACATGACCGCTCCCCAGATCTCAGTTATATTATACAGCGGTGACATGACCGCTCCCTAGATCTCAGTTATATTATACAGCAGTGACATGACGGCTCCCCAGATCTGTTATATTATACAGCAGTGACATCACAGCCCCCCAGATCTCAGTTATATTATACAGCAGTGACATGACCGCTCCCCGGATCTCAGTTATATTATACAGCAGTGACATGACCGCTCCCCGGATCTCAGTTATATTATACAGCAGTGACATGACCGCTCCCCAGATCTGTTATATTATACAGCAGTGACATCACCGCTCCCCAGATATCAGTTATATTATACAGCAGTGACATCACCGCTCTCCAGATATCAGTTATATTATACAGCAGTGACATGACCGCTCCCCAGATCTCAGTTATATTATACAGCAGTGACATCACCGCTCTCCAGATATCAGTTATATTATACAGCAGTGACATGACCGCTCCCAGATATCAATTATATTATACAGCAGTGACATGACCGCTCCCCAGATCTGTTATATTATACAGCAGTGACATCATCGCTCCCCAGATCTCAGTTATATTATACAGCAGTGACATGACCGCTCCCAGATATCAATTATATTATACAGCAGTGACATGACCGCTCTACAGATCTCAGTTATATTATACAGCAGTGACATGACGGCTCCCCAGATCTGTTATATTATACAGCAGTGACATCACAGCCCCCCAGATCTCAGTTATATTATACAGCAGTGACATGACCGCTCCCCGGATCTCAGTTATATTATACAGCAGTGACATGACCGCTCCCCAGATCTGTTATATTATACAGCAGTGACATCACCGCTCCCCAGATCTCAGTTATATTATACAGCAGTGACATCACCGCTCTCCAGATATCAGTTATATTATACAGCAGTGACATCACCGCTCTCCAGATATCAATTATATTATACAGCAGTGACATGACCGCTCCCCAGATCTGTTATATTATACAGCAGTGACATAATCGCTCCCCAGATCTCAGTTATATTATACAGCAGTGACATGACCGCTCCCAGATATCAATTATATTATACAGCAGTGACATGACCGCTCCCAGATATCAATTACATTATACAGCAGTGACATCACCGCTCCCCAGATCTCAGTTACCGTATATACTCGAGTATAAGCCAACTGGAATATAAGCCGACCCCCCTAATTTTGCCACAAAAAACTGGGAAAACTTATTGACTCGAGTATAAGCCTAGCGTGGAAAATGCAGCAGCTACTGGTGAATTTCAAAAATAAAAATAGATGCTCCATACCGTTGATTATTGCCCCATAGATGCTCCTTATAAAGCTGTGCCCCATATATAATGCTCTGCCCCGTTCATTATTGCCCCATAGATGCTCCTTATAAAGCTGTGCCCTAATATAACGCTGCTGCTGCTGCAATAAAAAAAAAAAAACAACAACACATACTCACCTCTCTTGCTTGCAGCTCCTCAGCGTCTCATCTCGGCGTCTCTCCGCACTGACTGTTCAGGCAGAGCGCGGCGCACACTAGTACGTAATCGTGCCCTCTGACCTGAAAAGTTACTGCAAGAGGACGGGAAGACGGAGCGGCGCCCGGCGGGTGGAACGTGGACAGGTGAATATAAAATACTCACCTAGTCCCGGCGCTCCTGACGCTGCCCCTGCCTGTCACACTGTCTTCGGGTGCCGCAGCTCTTCCTCTGTCAGCGGTCACTGGCACCGCTCAGAGGAATGAATTTGCGGCTCCACCCCTATGGGAGTGGAGTCCATATTCATAACTTTAATTAGCGGTCCCACGTGACCGCTGACAGAGGAAGAGCTGCGGCACCCAAAGACAGTGTGACAGGCAGGGGCAGCGTCAGGAGCGCCGGGACTAGGTGAGTATGCGACAATCCTCTATCCCCCTCAGCCACCGACCCTGCCGCCGACCGTGACTCGAGTATAAGCCGAGAGGGGCACTTTCAGCCCAAAAATTTGGGCTGAAAATCTCGGCTTATACTCTAGTATATACGGTATACAGCAAGCAGCTTGGATGGTAAACATATCATTCATTCTCTGAGCTGAAATATCCTGCATGTCTATTGCTCCAGTCCCTGACAGCAAGCAGCTTGGATGGTATCTGAGTCATTCTATTTTCGGCATTAAATCCTGCATATATCTATATATGTTAGTCATCCTATTATGCATTTGTTTGTGTTTATAGATATTTAACTCACTTTTGCATGTCCTTACTCAGAGAGATCACATAACTGTTTCAAAGCGGTTTATGATCCATGTAGACCTGGACATTTGTTTATCTGATCACTACATTTATTGTGTCCTGTTGTCTCAACTGAGTTGAGTGAGTTAGATTGATTGCTAACGAGCTTTAACACAAAAAAAAAAAAAAGGGTGATCTAAGGGCTAGCCTTCTATAAATGTAGACTTAAGGTACCGTCACACTAAGCGACGCTGCAGCGATACCGACAACGATCCCGAGGTCCCCGGTAACCAGGGTAAACATCGGGTTACTAAGCGCAGGGCCGCGCTTAGTAACCCGATGTTTACCCTGGTTACCATCCTAAAAAGTAAAAAAACAAACGCTACATACTTACCTACCGCTGTCTGTCCTCGGCGCTCTGCTTCTCTGGTCTGACGTCACCGCTGTGCTTTCCGGCTGCCCGGCGCTCACAGCCAGACCAGAGAAGCACAGCGCCGAGGACAGACAGCGGTAGGTAAGTATGTAGCGGTTGTTTTTTTTACTTTAACAATGGTAACCAGGGTAAACATCAGGTTACTAAGCACGGCCTGTTATGCTGTGCTATCAGGCAACACAGTGTGCAGTAATCAGCGCACATACAGTGATATGGCAATAACCCAAAAACAATAGAACGAGCTCTGAGACGTGGAATCTCTGCAGACTGCAGTACCTGATCTATCCTCATACAACTAAAAGCAGCAGTGGATTGCGCCTAACACTACCTATGCAACTCGGCACTGCCTGAGGAGCTGACTAGCCTGAAGATAGAAATACAAGCCTGACTTGCCTCAGAGAAATACCCCAAAGGAATAGGCAGCCCCCCACATATAATGACTGTTAGCAAGATGAAAAGACAAAACGTAGGAATGAAATAGATTCAGCAAAGTGAGGCCCGATATTCTAGACAGAGCGAGGATAGCAAAGGGAACTATGCAGTCTACAAAAAACCCTAAAGCAGAACCACGCAAAGGGGGGCAAAAAGACCCACCGTGCCGAACTAACGGCACGGCGGTGCACCCTTTGCGTCTCAGAGCTTCCAGCAAAAGAGAATAGCACAGCTGGACAGATAAAACGGAAACAAAAACAAAGTAACACTTATCTAGCAGAGCAGCAGGCCACAGGAAAGATGCGGTAGCTCAGATCCAACACTGGAACATTGACAAGGAGCAAGGAAGACAGACTCAGGTGGAGTTAAATAGCAAGGCAGCCAACGAGCTCACCAGAACACCTGAGGGAGGAAGCTCAGAAGCTGCAGTACTACTTGTGACCACAGGAGTGAATTCAGCCACAGAATTCACAACAACGGCCCTGCGCTTAGTAACCCGATGTTTACCCTGGTTACCAGCGAAGACATCGCTGAATCGGTGTCACACATGCCATTCAGCGATGTCTACGGGGAGTCCAGCGACCAAATAAAGTTCTGGACTTTCTTCCCCGACCAGCGACAGCACAGCAGGGGCCTGATCGCTGCTGCCTGTCACACTGGACGATATCGCTAGTGAGGACGCTGCAACGTCACGGATCGCTAGCGATATCGTCTAGTGTGACGGTACCTTTAGCTTGGGGATGCATTCGTGCAGGGGTGCATTCGTGCACTAGTATTCGTGTATTTTTATTCAAAGTACTTTTTTTTTCGAAGTACTCGGCAGTTATAACATGGCAGTTAGACAGGGCAGGAGACAGGTAAGACAATCTAAATCTAATCCATATTCACTTGAAACAGCACAAATACTCACCATATTTATTTGTATAATCTATATCCTGGCTGCTGCATTCACTCACATTCACCGCCCTTGCATTAACTCTCTACACTCCATCCATATCGGCCCCTCTGTCCTTGCCTCTCCTATGTATAGCACTCATGCTCTGTTCACATTGCTTAACAGCACAGATCCATTCAGTCCCACCATCCAATACAAGAGACGCTCTCACAAATCACTTAACCATCTGCTCACTCATTCTATCCTCCTTCTCCTAGTCGCTGGAGACATCTCTCCAAACCCCGGCCCCCCATGTTATAGCCAGTCAAACCTCCCAACTGCTACATTCAGAAACCCCTCTAACCTTATTAATATTCCCTGCATGCCTTCTGTCTCTTTGAATTGTGCCCTTTGTAATTCTCGCTCTGTGTGTAATAAACTCTCCTTCATTCATGACTTCTTCCTTTCTAATTCTCTTAATCTCCTGGCTCTTACTGAAACCTGGATCCAGCAGTCAGACACCACCGCTGCTGCTGCTCTTTCATATGGTGGACTACACTTTTCTCATACCCCAAGATCAGACAACAGACCAGGTGGAGGGGTTGGTCTGCTCCTTTCACCCAAATGTACTTTCCAAGTTATCCCCCAAGTGCTGTTATGAAAGGCAATTCAGTACTACAATGGACATAGCGGTCAGAGCACATACAGTGATCTGACAATAACCCAAAATCATAGAACGAGCTCTGAGACGTGGGAACTCTGCAGACCGCAATCCCTAATCCTCTCCAAACAACACTAGAGGCAGCCGTGGATTGCGCCTAACTCTGCCTAGGCAACTCGGCACAGCCTGAGAAACTAACTAGCCTGAAGATAGAAAATAAGCCTACCTTGCCTCAGAGAAATACCCCAAAGGAAAAGGCAGCCCCCCACATATAATGACTGTGAGTTAAGATGAAAAAGACAAACGTAGAGATGAAATAGATTCAGCAAAGTGAGGCCCGACTTTCTTAACAGATCGAGGATAGAAAAGGTAACTTTGCGGTCTACACAAAACCCTAAAGCAAACCACGCAAAGGGGGCAAAAAGACCCTCCGTACCGAACTAACGGCACGGAGGTACACCCTTTGCGTCCCAGAGCTTCCAGCAACAAATTAGACAAGCTGGACAGAAAAAATAGCAAACAAATAGCAAAGAAGAACTTAGCTATGCAGAGCAGCAGGCCACAGGAATGATCCAGGGAAAAGCAAGTCCAACACTGGAACATTGACAGGAAGCCAGGATCAAAGCATTAGGTGGAGTTAAGTAGAGAAGCACCTAACGACCTCACCAGATCACCTGAGGGAGGAAATTCAGAAGCCGCAGTACCACTTCCCTCCACCAACAGAAGCTCACAGAGAGAATCAGCCGAAGTACCACTTGTGACCACAGGAGGGAGCTCTGCCACAGAATTCACAACAGTACCCCCCCCTTGAGGAGGGGTCACCGAACCCTCACCAAAGCCCCCAGGCCGACCAGGATGAGCCACATGAAAGGCACGAACAAGATCGGGAGCATGGACATCAGAGGCAAAAACCCAGGAATTATCTTCCTGAGCATAACCCTTCCATTTAACCAGATACTGGAGTTTCCGTCTAGAAACACGAGAATCCAAAATCTTCTCCACAATATACTCCAATTCCCCCTCCACCAAAACCGGGGCAGGAGGATCAACAGATGGAACCATAGGTGCCACGTATCTCCGCAACAATGACCTATGGAATACGTTATGTATGGAAAAAGAATCTGGAAGGGTCAGACGAAAAGACACAGGATTAAGAACCTCAGAAATCCTATACGGACCAATGAAACGAGGTTTAAACTTAGGAGAGGAAACCTTCATAGGAATATGACGAGAAGATAACCAAACCAGATCCCCAACACGAAGTCGGGGACCCACACGGCGTCTGCGATTAGCGAAACGTTGAGCCTTCTCCTGGGACAAGGTCAAATTGTCCACTACATGAGTCCATATCTGCTGCAACCTGTCCACCACAGTATCCACACCAGGACAGTCCGAAGACTCAACCTGTCCTGAAGAGAAACGAGGATGGAACCCAGAATTGCAGAAAAATGGCGAAACCAAGGTAGCCGAGCTGGCCCGATTATTAAGGGCGAACTCAGCCAAAGGCAAAAAGGACACCCAGTCATCCTGATCGGCAGAAACAAAGCATCTCAGATATGTTTCCAAGGTCTGATTGGTTCGTTCGGTCTGGCCATTAGTCTGAGGATGGAAAGCCGAGGAAAAAGACAAGTCAATGCCCATCCTACCACAAAAGGCTCGCCAAAACCTTGAAACAAACTGGGAAACTCTGTCAGAAACGATATTCTCTGGAATGCCATGTAAACGAACCACATGCTGGAAGAACAATGGCACCAAATCAGAGGAGGAAGGCAATTTAGACAAGGGTACCAGATGGACCATCTTAGAAAAGCGATCACAGACCACCCAAATGACTGACATCTTTTGAGAAACGGGAAGATCAGAAATAAAATCCATAGAGATATGTGTCCAAGGCCTCTTCGGGACCGGCAAGGGCAAAAGCAACCCACTGGCACGAGAACAGCAGGGCTTAGCCCGAGCACAAATCCCACAGGACTGCACAAAAACACGCACATCCCGCGACAGAGACGGCCACCAAAAGGATCTAGCCACCAACTCTCTGGTACGAAAGATTCCAGGATGACCAGCTAACACCGAACAATGAACCTCAGAGATAACTTTATTGGTCCACTTATCAGGGACAAACAGTCTCTCCGCTGGACAACGATCAGGTTTATTAGCCTGAAATTTTTGCAGCACCCGCCGCAAATCAGGGGAGATGGCCGACACAATTACTCCTTCCTTGAGGATACCCGCCGGCTCAGACAAACCCGGAGAGTCGGGCACAAAACTCTTAGACAGAGCATCCGCCTTCACATTTTTAGAGCCCGGAAGGTACGAAATCACAAAGTCAAAACGGGCAAAAAACAGCGACCAACGAGCCGGTCTAGGATTCAACCGCTTAGCAGACTCAAGATAAGTCAAGTTCTTATGATCAGTCAATACCACCACGCGATGCTTAGCTCCTTCAAGCCAATGACGCCACTCCTCGAATGCCCACTTCATGGCCAGCAACTCTCGGTTGCCCACATCATAATTTCGCTCAGCAGGCGAAAACTTCCTGGAAAAAAAAGCGCATGGTTTCATCACCGAGCAATCAGAACTTCTCTGCGACAAAACAGCCCCTGGTCCAATCTCAGAAGCATCAACCTCGACCTGGAACGGAAGAGAAACATCAGGTTGACACAACACAGGGGCAGAAGAAAAACGACGCTTCAAGTCTTGAAAAGCTTCCACAGCAGCAGAAGACCAATTGACCAAATCAGCACCCTTCTTGGTCAAATCCGTCAATGGTTTGGCAATACTAGAAAAATTGCAGATGAAGCGACGATAAAAATTAGCAAAGCCCAGGAACTTTTGCAGACTTTTCAGAGATGTCGGCTGAGTCCAATCATGGATGGCTTGGACCTTAACAGGATCCATCTCGATAGTAGAAGGGGAAAAGATGAACCCCAAAAATGAAACCTTCTGCACACCAAAGAGACACTTTGATCCCTTCACAAACAAAGAATTAGCACGCAGGACCTGAAAAACTGTTCTGACCTGCTTCACATGAGACTCCCAATCATCCGAGAAGATCAAAATGTCATCCAAGTACACAATCAGGAATTTATCCAGGTACTCTCGGAAGATGTCATGCATAAAGGACTGAAACACTGATGGAGCATTGGCTAGTCCGAATGGCATCACTAGATACTCAAAATGACCCTCGGGCGTATTAAATGCAGTTTTCCATTCATCTCCTCGCCTGATTCGCACCAGATTATACGCACCACGCAGATCTATCTTGGTGAACCAACTAGCCCCCTTAATCCGAGCAAACAAATCAGATAACAATGGCAAGGGGTACTGAAATTTAACCGTGATCTTATTTAGAAGGCGGTAATCTATACAAGGTCTCAGCGAACCATCCTTCTTGGCTACAAAAAAGAACCCTGCTCCTAATGGTGACGATGACGGGCGAATATGCCCCTTCTCCAGGGATTCCTTCACATAACTGCGCATAGCGGCGTGCTCAGGCACGGATAAATTAAACAGTCGACCTTCTGGGAATTTACTACCAGGAATCAAATTGATAGCACAATCACAATCCCTATGCGGAGGTAGGGCATCGGACTTGGGCTCATCAAATACATCCCGGTAATCAGACAAGAACTCTGGAACCTCAGAAGGGGTGGATGACGAAATTGACAGAAATGGAACATCACCATGTACCCCCTGACAACCCCAGCTGGACACCGACATGGATTTCCAATCTAATACTGGATTATGGGCTTGTAGCCATGGCAACCCCAACACGACCACATCATGCAGATTATGCAACACCAGAAAGCGAATAACCTCCTGATGTGCAGGAGCCATGCACATGGTCAGCTGGGTCCAGTATTGAGGCTTATTCTTGGCCAAAGGCGTGGCATCAATTCCTCTCAATGGAATAGGACACTGCAAGGGCTCTAAGAGAAACCCACAACGCCTAGCATACTCCAAGTCCATCAAATTCAGGGCAGCGCCTGAATCCACAAATGCCATGACAGAATACGATGACAAAGAGCAGATCAAGGTAACGGACAGAAGAAATTTTGACTGTACCGTACCAATGGTGGCAGACCTAGCGAACCGCTTAGTGCGCTTAGGACAATCAGAGATAGCATGAGTGGAATCACCACAGTAGAAACACAGCCCATTCAGACGTCTGTGTTCTTGCCGTTTAACTCTGGTCAAAGTCCTATCGCACTGCATTGGCTCAGGTCTAAGCTCAGGTAATACCGCCAAATGGTGCACAGATTTACGCTCACGCAAGCGTCGACCGATCTAAATGGCCAAAGACATAGACTCATTCAAACCAGCAGGCATAGGAAATCCCACCATGACATCCTTAAGGGCTTCAGAGAGACCCTTTCTGAACATAGCTGCCAGCGCAGATTCATTCCATTGAGTGAGCACGGACCACTTTCTAAATTTCTGACAATATACCTCTATCTCATCCTGACCCTGACAAAGAGCCAGCAAATTTTTCTCTGCCTGATCCACTGAATTAGGTTCATCGTACAGGAATCCGAGCGCCAGGAAAAACGCATCGATATTACTCAATGCAGGATCTCCTGGCGCAAGAGAAAATGCCCAGTCCTGAGGGTCGCCGCGCAAAAAAGAAATAACAATCAAAACCTGTTGAACTGGATCACCAGAGGAGCGAGGTTTCAAGGCCAGAAATAATTTACAATTATTTTTGAAACTCAGAAACTTAGTTCTATCTCCAAAAAACAAATCAGGAATAGGAATTCTTGGTTCCAACATAGCTTTCTGATCAATAGTGTCTTGAATCTTTTGTACTCTTGCCGAGAGCTGATCCGCTACACCTGTGTACTGAACCACCCAAATGTCTAGGGGAAAAAAAAAGGCAAAACACAGTGCAAAGAAAAAAAAATGGTCTCAGAACTTCTTTTTTCCCTCTATTGAGAATCATTAGTACTTTTGGCTTCCTGTACTGTTATGAAAGGCAATTCAGTACTACAATGGACATAGCGGTCAGAGCACATACAGTGATCTGACAATAACCCAAAATCATAGAACGAGCTCTGAGACGTGGGAACTCTGCAGACCGCAATCCCTAATCCTCTCCAAACAACACTAGAGGCAGCCGTGGATTGCGCCTAACTCTGCCTAGGCAACTCGGCACAGCCTGAGAAACTAACTAGCCTGAAGATAGAAAATAAGCCTACCTTGCCTCAGAGAAATACCCCAAAGGAAAAGGCAGCCCCCCACATATAATGACTGTGAGTTAAGATGAAAAAGACAAACGTAGAGATGAAATAGATTCAGCAAAGTGAGGCCCGACTTTCTTAACAGATCGAGGATAGAAAAGGTAACTTTGCGGTCTACACAAAACCCTAAAGCAAACCACGCAAAGGGGGCAAAAAGACCCTCCGTACCGAACTAATGGCACGGAGGTACACCCTTTGCGTCCCAGAGCTTCCAGCAACAAATTAGACAAGCTGGACAGAAAAAATAGCAAACAAATAGCAAAGAAGAACTTAGCTATGCAGAGCAGCAGGCCACAGGAATGATCCAGGGAAAAGCAAGTCCAACACTGGAACATTGACAGGAAGCATGGATCAAAGCATTAGGTGGAGTTAAGTAGAGAAGCACCTAACGACCTCACCAGATCACCTGAGGGAGGAAACTCAGAAGCCGCAGTACCACTTCCCTCCACCAACAGAAGCTCACAGAGAGAATCAGCCGAAGTACCACTTGTGACCACAGGAGGGAGCTCTGCCACAGAATTCACAACAAAGTGCCCTCACTTGTGTTCCCTTCCTTTGAGGTCCATGTGGTCAGACTCTACGTCCCCTTCTCCATGCGAGTGGCGGTGGTGTATCGTCCTCCCGGCCCCTCATCAGTTCCTGGATCACTTTGCCACCTGGCTTCCACACTTTCTCTCCTGTGACACCCCCACCCTTATCATGGGTGATTTCAACATCCCCATTGCCTCTCCCCTCTCCCCATCTGCTTCTCACCTTTTATCTCTATCCTCCTCTTTCAGCCTCTCGCAGCATACTAGCTCTCCAACGCATGAAGATGGAAACTCCCTTGACTTGGTCTTCTCCCGGCTTTGCTCAGTGGATGATTTCACAAACTCCCCTCCCCCACTGTCTGACCACAACCTTCTTTCATTCTCTATCAAGAACTGCCATCCTGCTCAGGTCACCCCCACTTTCCACACTTATAGAAACATACAGGCCATTAACACCCAGAAACTTATGAAGAACTTGCAGTCCTCATTGGCCCCAATCTTCTCCATCTCATGTCCTGATTCTGCTCTGAAGCATTACAATGAAACCCTGCGAAGTGCCCTGGATGAAGCTGCTCCTCCTATACATAAAACAACTCGGCACAGACGGCAACAACCGTGGCACACGCTGCAAACATGTTTCCTGCAGCGGTGCTCCAGGTGCGCAGAACGTCTGTGGAGAAAATCTAATCTACCGAAGATTTCATCCATTATAAGTTCATGCTAAAGACATACAATTCTGCCCGTCACCTCTCCAAACAAACCTACTTCAACACCCGCATCACCTCCCTGTCCAATAACCCTAAACGTCTCTTTGACACGTTCCAGTCCCTACTCAACCCAAGAGAGCAGGCCCCAACCACGGATCTCCGTGCTGACGATCTGGCCAATTACTTCAAAGAAAAAATTGACCACATTCGACAGGAAATCATCTCCCAATCTCTTCATACCATGCACTGTCCTCCCTCCCCCACTGCATCTAGTTCACTCTCTGACTTTAAAGCAGTTGCAGAAGAAGAAGTAAGCAGGCTCCTTCCATCTTCTCGCCCGACCACTTGCACCAGTGACCCCATTCCGTCACATCTCCTCCAGTCCCTTTCCCCGGCTGTCACCTCTCACCTAACAAAAATATTCAACCTTTCCCTCACTTCCGGTATTTTTCCCTCCTCATTTAAGCATGCCATCATACATCCATTACTTAAAAAACCATCCCTTGATCAAAACTGTGCCGCTAATTATAGACCTGTCTCTAATCTTCCATTCATCTCTAAACTCCTCGAACGCCTGGTCCACTCCCGCCTTACCTGCTATCTCTCAGATAACTCTCTTCTCGACCCTCTTCAATCTGGCTTCCGCTCTTTACACTCTACTGAAACTGCCCTCACTAAAGTCTCTAATGACCTACTAACAGCTAAATCTAATGGTCACTACTCCATGCTAATTCTCTTGGATCTCTCTGCAGCATTCAACACTGTGGATCATCAGCTCCTCCTCACTATGCTCCGCTCCATCGGCCTCAAGGACACCGTTCTCTCCTGGTTCTCCTCCTATCTCTCTGACCGATCCTTCACTGTATGTTTTGCTGGTTCCTCCTCCTCTCACCTTCCCCTTACTGTTGGGGTTCCTCAAGGATCAGTCCTAGGCCCCCTCCTCTTCTCGTTGTATACTGTCCCTATTGGACAATCAGTAGATTTGGTTTCCAGTACCATCTCTATACTGACGACACCCAATTATACACCTCTTCTCCTGTTGTCACGCCGACCTTTTTAGAAAACACCAGTGATTGTCTTACCGCTGTCTCTAACATCATGTCCTCCCTCTATCTGAAACTAAACCTGTCAAAAAAAACTGAACTCCTCGTGTTTTCTCCCTCTACTAACCTACCTTTGCCTGACATTGCCATCTCCGTGTGCGGTTCCACCATTACTCCAAAGCAACATGCCCGCTGCCTTGGGGTCATCCTTGATTCTGACCTTTCATTCACCCCCCACATTCGATCACTGGCTCGCTCTTCTTACCTGCATCTCAAAAACATTTCTAGAATTCGCCCTTTTCTTACTTTCGACTCTGCAAAAACTCTTACTGTTTCACTTATTCATTCTCGTCTGGACTATTGTAACTCTCTACTAATCGGCCTCCCTCTTACCAAACTTTCCCCGCTCCAATATGTCCTGAATGCTGCAGCCAGGATCATATTCCTCACCAACCGTTACACCGATGCCTCTACCTTGTGCCAGTCATTACACTGGCTACCCATCCACTCCAGAATCCAGTACAAAACTACTACCCTCATCCACAATGCACTCCATGGCTCTGCACCACCCTACATCTCCTCTCTGGTCTCAGTCTACCACCCTTCCTGTGCCCTCCGGGAATGTTCTCATTCACTTTATGCAGTTAATAGCCCTCTGTGTCTGTACTGCTACATACTTAGGCAGTTAACTGGTTCATGCAGCTTTACATGAACACCCGAGCCTTACACTATGGCCGGTCCGAATAACTAAAGCAATTGTTACCATCCACCTCTCGTGTCTCCCCTTTTCCTCATAGTTTGTAAGCTTGCGAGCAGGGCCCTCATTCCTCCTGGTATCTGTTTTGAACTGTATTTCTGTTATGCTGTAATGTCTATTGTCTGTACAAGTCCCCTCTATAATTTGTAAAGCGCTGCGGAATATGTTGGCGCTATATAAATAAAAATTATTATTATTATTATATTATACAGCAGTGACATGACCGCTCCCCAGATCTCAGTTATATTATACAGCAGTGACATGACCGCTCCCCAGATCTCAGTTATATTATACAGCAGTGACATCACCGCTCCCTAGATCTCAGTTATATTATACAGCAGTGACATGACCGCTCCCCAGATCTCAGTTATATTATACAGCAGTGACATGACCGCCCCCCAGATCTCAGTTATATTATACAGCAGTGACATGACCGCTCCCCAGATCTGTTATATTATACAGCAGTGACATGACCGCTCCCCAGATCTGTTATATTATACAGCAGTGACATGACCGCACCCCAGATCTCAGTTATATTATACAGCAGTGACATGACCGCTCCCCAGATCTCAGTTATATTATACAGCAGTGACATGACCGCTCCCCAGATCTGTTATATTATACAGCAGTGACATGACCGCCCCCCAGATCTCAATTATATTATACAGCAGTGACATGGCCGCCCCCCAGATTTAATAGTGACATGACGGCTCCCCAGATCTGTTATATTATACAGCAGTGACATGACCGCTCCCCAGATCTCAGTTATATTATACAGCAATGACATGACCGCTCCTGTCATGATCCCAATGGCAGGGGATCACAAAAGGACAAGCACAAAAACAAAACAAGCTCTAGGGTGATGGAACCTGAGCTGACCGCGATCCTGAACCTAAACACACAACTAGCAGTAGCCGGGGAACGTGCCTACGATGATTCCTAGACGTCTCGCGCCAGCCGAAGGATTAACTTCCCCTATAAGAAGAAACACAGACCTCACTTGCCTCCAGAGAAACACCCCACAGAAATAGCAGCCCCCCACATGTAATAACGGTGAAATGAGAGGAAAGCACATACGTAGTTATGAAAATAGAATCAGCAAAAATGAGGCCCGCTAAAGCTAGATAGCAGAGGATACAAAAGTGAACTGCGCGGTCAGCGAAAAACCCTTCAAAAAACCATCCTGAAATTACTTGAACTCATGTGCCAACTCATGGACCATGAGGAGTAATTTCAGCCCACTAGAGCAACCAGCAGCAAGGAATCACATATCTGCAAGCTGGACTAAGACAAAAATTAAGCAAAACGTGGAACAGGAAAATCAAAACTTAGCTTGTCCTGAAGATAACAGACGCAGGGAGCAGAGGTAAAAAGACACGCTGATTACATTGATAGCCGGCGAGGAAATGACAAAAAAGCCAGGTTAAATAGGAAACTCCCATAACCTGATGGAACAGGTGGACACCAGAGACCGCAGAGAACACAAGTCACCCAGTACCATCAGTAACCACCAGAGGGAGCCCAAAAACAGAACTCACAACACGCTCCCCAGATCTGTTATATTATACAGTAGTCATGACCTCCCCCCAGATCTCAGTTATATTATACAGCAGTGACATGACCGCTCCCCAGATCTGTTATATTATACAGCAGTGACATGACCGCTCCCCAGATCTGTTATATTATACAGCAGTGACATCACCGCTCCCAAGATCTCAGTTATATTATACAGCAGTGACATGACCGCTCCTCAGATCTCAGTTATATTATACAGCAGGGACATGACCGCTCCCCAGATCTGTTATATTATACAGCAGTGACATGACCGCTTCCCAGATCTGTTATATTATACAGCAGTGACATGACCGCTCCCCAGATCTCAGTTATATTATACAGCAGTGACATGACCGCCCCCCAGATCTGTTATATTATACAGCAGTGACATGACCGCACCCCAGATCTCAGTTATATTATACAGCAGTGACATGACCGCTCCCCAGATCTGTTATATTATACAGCAGTGACATGACCACTCCCCAGATCTGTTATATTATACAGCAGTGACATGACCGCCCCCCAGATCTCAGTTATATTATACAGCAGTGACATGGCCGCTTCCCAGATCTCAGTTATATTATACGGCAGTGACATGACCGCACTCCAGATCTCAGTTATATTATACAGCAGTGACATGACCGCTCCCCTGATCTGTTATATTATACAGCAGTGACATCACCGCTCCCCAGATCTGTTATATTATACAGAAGTGACATGACCGCCCCCCAGATCTCAGTTATATTATACAGCAGTGACATGACCGCTCTACAGATCTCAGTTATATTATACAGCAGTGACATCACCGCTCCCCAGATCTCAGTTATATTATACAGCAGTAACATCACCGCTCTCCAGATATCAGTTATATTATACAGCAGTGACATCACCGCTCCCCAGATCTCAGTTATATTATACAGCAGTGACATGACCGCTCCCCAGATCTCAGTTATATTATACAGCAGTGACATGACCGCTCCCCAGATCTCAGTTATATTATACAGCAGTGACATGACCGATCTCCAGATATCAGTTATATTATACAGCAGTGACATGACCGCTCCCCAGATCTCAGTCATATTATACAGTAGTGACATGACCGCCCCCCAGATCTCAGTTATATTATACAGCAGTGACAAGACCGCTCCCCAGATCTCAGTTATATTATACAGCAGTGACATGACCGCTCCCCAGATCTCAGTTATATTATACAGCAGTGACAAGACCGCTCCCCAGATCTCAGTTATATTATACAGCAGTAACATCACCGCTCCCCAGATCTCAGTTATATTATACAGCAGTGACAAGACCGCTCCCCAGATCTCAGTTATATTATACAGCAGTAACATCACCGCTCCCCAGATCTCAGTTATATTATACAGCAGTGACATGACCGCTCCCCAGATCTCAGTTATATTATACAGCAGTGACATCACCGCTCTCCAGATCTCAGTTATAATAAGACATCACTAGTGACATTTCATCATTTTCTGTATAATTTATTGTACATTTGGGGGTCACAGATTGACGGTCGGATGGACACAGACATGTTGCTGTCGCCTATTATGGGCTCAGTGTTCTCAGTTTCTCCAGGGTCACCCCGGTCACAGGTCAATGCTCTGCTCCTCCACTAGGGGGCACACTCCTGAGCTTATAATGCTCTTCTGGGAGATTCCTCAGCCGCTCGGCCGCCTGACAGGGAAAGAAAACACAATATGAGGAAAATCCAGCGCGCAAGAGCGGGCGCAGCACCTGAGGCATGGAGCGCGCAGGGATATTCCTGCTCTACGCACCCCCAGGATACAGGCACAGACCCACAGGCTATCACGCCGTCCCTCAGAGTAGATGGTCAGCTCACCTGCTCTGCTGTCAGGTCCCGCTGACCCTGAGCCAACATCTCGTACCCCACCATGAACTTCCGCACCGAGGCGGAGCGCAGCAGCGGGGGGTAATAGTGCGCGTGGAGCTGCCAATGACCGCAGTCCTCTCCGAGGTGATGTCCGGTCGGGGCCCCTGCAGAGGAGAGGAGCAGAGGTGTCAGCGCAGGAGAACACACAGGGGATTATACAGCCGGATGGAGAAATGTCGCCCTGATGGACGTGACCTGGAGCAGGGGCATAAAACTGCCAGATATTACCAGAGTCCCACTAACACTAGAACATACAAAGAAGCCCAATAATCCGGCCAAAGTGCCGCCATATACAGTCACCAGGAGGAGGGGGCAGAGAAGACCCCCAAACACCTCGCGTTCTACATGTACAGGGGCTTTACAGTGTGCAGACAGACGTCCATCGGAAACAGATCTCTAACACTCTGGGTCGTGTTTGCTTCCGCTGCGGTCTCACCCACCGTGCCAGCCCATGGAGTACGGGAAGGAGATCTCAAACAGGTTGTCGTACTTGCAGAGGAGTCGCTTCATGATGGAAGCCAAGCCTGGGAACAGAAGACAACAGCACGAAAAGGGGGAACTACGTACAGAGATCGGCCCCGACCGCTGAGATAGGAGGTGAGAGGAGCAGGAGTACAGTCATGATGTGGGGCAACACAGAAAGAGGGAGGAGGAGGAGCAGGAGTACAGCCATGATATGGGGCAACACAGAAAGAGGGAGGAGGAGGAGCAGGAGTACAGCCATGATATGGGAGGAGGAGGAGAGCGGAGACCCAGAGAGGAGGAGGAGGAGGAACCCACAGAGAATAGGGGAGAGGGGACAGCAGAGACCCACAGAGGAGAGGGGGAGTGAGGGGCCCCAGATATAACCAGAAAGCACATCGGTGTCTATTACAATTACATACTGTCCCTCTCCGCATCGCTCAGGTACTGCAGTCTGGTCACATGACGGCGTGGTAGAAGAAGGGTCTGGAAGGGCCATACTGCCCAGTATGGGACCAGCACCAACCAGTGCTCATTCCTCAGCACCAGACGCTCCTAGAGACATGGCGATGTGTTAGCCACTGAGCCGCCCCCTTGCCCCCCGCACGTCGTACACCCACCTGTCGCTCCTCCTCTAGCCTCCCATACTCCAGTAACATTGGGGTGCCATGTGTCCGCAGATATTCCCGCTGTGTCCGGTCCTCAGTCTGAGCTTCGTTAGGAAGGAAATTACTTGCCCAGATCTTAAAGGAAAGAGAATAATAATCAGTCTATTTACATCCACATCAGCCGATGTCCTATCCGTGACATTTCTGTCTATAAAACATTATGATCATCTAACCACCTCCTCTGTCATCACACCGGAAAGTGAACGCCCCAAACTGCAGATCCAGCTCCAGTCATGGACATTGGAGGGTTAAAAACCACCATGATTATCTACCAAGGTCAAAAACATAATAGAAATAAACCAGAGATCAAAGTCCTGTAAATCAACTGAGCCGGGTGAGGAACAACTGCGCTTCTGAGGATGAGCTGGGGTGGGAGGACTGCGCCCGTGACCTGAGGATGAGCCGGGGTGGGAGGACTGCGCCCGTGACCTGAGGATGAGCCGGGGCGGGAGGACTGTGCCAGTGACCTGAGGATGAGCCGGGGTGGGAGGACTGCGCCCGTGACCTGAGGATGAGCCGGGGTGGGAGGACTGCGCCCGTGACCTGAGGATGAGCCGGGGTGGGAGGACTGCGCCCGTGACCTGAGGATGAGCCGGGGCGGGAGGACTGTGCCAGTGACCTGAGGATGAACCGGGGTGGGAGGACTGCGCCCGTGACCTGAGGATGAGCCGGGGCGGGAGGACTGTGCCAGTGACCTGAGGATGAGCCGGGGCTGGAGGACTGCGCACGTGACCTGAGGATGAGCCGGGGTGGGAGGACTGCGCCCGTGACCTGGGGATGAGCCAGGGTGAGAGGACTGTGCCAGTGACCTGAGGATGAGCCGGGGCGGGAGGACTGCGCCCGTGACCTGAGGATGAGCCGGGGCGGGAGGACTGTGCCAGTGACCTGAGGATGAGCCGGGGCGGGAGGACTGCGCCCGTGACCTGAGGATGAGCCGGGGTGGGAGGACTGCGCCCGTGACCTGAGGATGAGCCGGGGTGGGAGGACTGCGCCCGTGACCTGAGGATGAGCCGGGGCGGGAGGACTGCGCCCGTGACCTGAGGATGAGCCGGGGCGGGAGGACTGTGCCCGTGACCTGAGGATGAGCCGGGGCGGGAGAACTGCGCCCGTGACCTGAGGATGAGCCGGGGCGGGAGAACTGCCCCTTTGACCTGGGGATGAGCCGGGGTGGGAGAACTGCCCCTGTGACCTGGGGATGAGCCGGGGTGGGAGGACTGCGCCTGTGACCTGAGGATGAGCCGGGGCGGGAGGACTATGCCTGTGACCTGAGGATGAGCCGGGGCGGGAGGACTGTGCCTGTAAATTGAGGATGAGCCGGGGTGGGAGGACTGCGCCTGTGAGGACTGTGCCTGTGACCTGAGGATGAGCCGGGGCGGGAGGACTGCGCCTGTGAGGACTGTGCCTGTGACCTGAGGATGAGCCGGGGTGGGAGGACTGCGCCCGTGACCTGAGGATGAGCCGGGGCGGGAGGACTGAGCCTGAGACCTGAGGATGAGCCGGGGCGGGAGGACTGCGCCTGTGAGGACTGTGCCTGTGACCTGAGGATGAGCCGGGGTGGGAGGACTGCGCCCGTGACCTGAGGATGAGCCGGGGCGGGAGGACTGTGCCTGTGACCTGAGGATGAGCCGGGGTGGGAGGACTGTGCCCGTGACCTGAGGATGAGCCGGGGCGGGAGGACTGCGCCCGTGACCTGAGGATGAGCCGGGGCGGGAGGACTGTGCCTGTGACCTGAGGATGAGCCGGGGCGGGAGGACTGCGCCCGTGACCTGAGGATGAGCCGGGGCGGGAGGACTGTGCCCGTGACCTGAGGATGAGCCGGGGCGGGAGAACTGCGCCCGTGACCTGAGGATGAGCCGGGGCGGGAGAACTGCCCCTTTGACCTGGGGATGAGCCGGGGTAGGAGAACTGCCCCTTTGACCTGGGGATGAGCCGGGGTGGGAGAACTGCCCCTGTGACCTGGGGATGAGCCGGGGTGGGAGGACTGCGCCTGTGACCTGAGGATGAGCCGGGGCGGGAGGACTGTGCCTGTGACCTGAGGATGAGCCGGGGCGGGAGGACTGAGCCTGAGACCTGAGGATGAGCCGGGGCGGGAGGACTGCGCCTGTGAGGACTGTGCCTGTGACCTGAGGATGAGCCGGGGCGGGAGGACTGCGCCTGTGAGGACTGTGCCTGTGACCTGAGGATGAGCCGGGGCGGGAGGACTGCGCCTGTGAGGACTGTGCCTGTGACCTGAGGATGAGCCGGGGTGGGAGGACTGCGCCTGTGAGGACTGCGCCCGTGACCTGAGGATGAGCCGGGGCGGGAGGACTGAGCCTGAGACCTGAGGATGAGCCGGGGCGGGAGGACTGCGCCTGTGAGGACTGTGCCTGTGACCTGAGGATGAGCCGGGGCGGGAGGACTGCGCCCGTGACCTGAGGATGAGCCGGGGCGGGAGGACTGAGCCTGAGACCTGAGGATGAGCCGGGGCGGGAGGACTGCGCCTGTGAGGACTGTGCCTGTGACCTGAGGATGAGCCGGGGCGGGAGGACTGCGCCTGTGAGGACTGTGCCTGTGACCTGAGGATGAGCCGGGGTGGGAGGACTGCGCCTGTGAGGACTGCGCCCGTGACCTGAGGATGAGCCGGGGCGGGAGGACTGAGCCTGAGACCTGAGGATGAGCCGGGGCGGGAGGACTGCGCCTGTGAGGACTGTGCCTGTGACCTGAGGATGAGCCGGGGCGGGAGGACTGCGCCTGTGAGGACTGTGCCTGTGACCTGAGGATGAGCCGGGGTGGGAGGACTGCGCCTGTGAGGACTGCGCCCGTGACCTGAGGATGAGCCGGGGCGGGAGGACTGAGCCTGAGACCTGAGGATGAGCCGGGGCGGGAGGACTGCGCCTGTGAGGACTGTGCCTGTGACCTGAGGATGAGCCGGGGCGGGAGGACTGCGCCTGTGAGGACTGTGCCTGTGACCTGAGGATGAGCTGGGGTGGGAGGACTACGCCTGTGAGGACTGCGCCTGGCTACGTTGAGGGGCCAATGAAGGAAATCGTTCACTTTCTGTATCCCACATTACACAGAGCATCCTGTGCTGCAGAGGCTACAGGTCTCCACTAGGGGGCAGTACACACTGAGTTACCTGGCAGTGCGGGTGCGGGTTGGAGCATCCCATCATGGCACCTTTATTCTCAAAAATCTGGAAATAAGAGGAGAGTTGTCAGGAGGCGACATAGGACCAGTGCGGACAATCCACCGCGTCCTCCAGACTGACACATTGTAACAAACTATGAACACAATATAGCTGTGTGCTGCTGATGGGTTTAGCTCACTGAGGATTGCTCAGTCTGCTCCCTCCTCCACACACATCACCCCTCTAGCCCTGGTGTCTGCCCTTGTGGTGTACGGGGAACAGCTGCAGTACCAGACACAACCCTAAGCTAAGTGGGGCGCTGTCTTTGGGGGGGGGGGGGACGACGCACATCATTATTCTTAATGCAACTGTAGCAAATTTTTAGCAGCAAGATGGATTCAGAACCTCTACACGTAAACAAGAAGCTTTCTATTCACCGACAGCAAGCAGAAATCTGACAAACAATGAGGAATTGGAATAAACAGCAGTTACTGACATATAAAGAGAAATCCAGCAAAACCACCTTCTGCTCCACCTGTGCGGAGATAAACCGTCATCGAAGGGGCACGAGCCCTTGCCTTATGCAGGAGACATCGGATTAGTGAGCAGCGATATGCGTGGACTCGCCAGCTTTAAAAGACCATGAGACCTAACATATGACGTCACCCTTAATATTCCCATTAGATTACGTCCGCAGTTCAGAGCAATGAAGATCGTCCTCACCTGAACCCAAGGGTAAATGGCGCCTAAGTCAGTGTTTATCTCCGCCCACTTGTCAATCACGGCTCGGACCTCATCTGACGACATCAGTGGAAGAGTGATATCTGACCAGGGATGGAAGCACATAACCTGGCTGAGGAGACGAAAGAAGACACCCATAAAGTCAACGCAACCGAGAGACATGAAGAACTCGAGAGGGGTCAGTACATAAACAGTGGTCAGGGTGTCGGTAGGGCAGGAGAACAGGTCCGGGAGCGTGGCAGAGAGAAGGTCCGGGAGCGTGGCAGAGAGAAGGTCCGGGAGCGTGGCAGAGAGAAGGTCCGGGAGCGTGGCAGAGAGAAGGTCCGGGAGCATGGCAGAGAGAAGGTCCGGGAGCGTGGCAGAGAGAAGGTCCGGGAGCGTGGCAGAGAGAAGGTCCGGGAGCGTGGCAGAGAGAAGGTCCGGGAGCGTGGCAGAGAGAAGGTCCGGGAGTGCAGAGGACGGCGGAGACAGGGGCCAAGAAGACGGTGAAAAGATGGTCCGGGAGGACAGCAGAGGGCTTCTTGTGTGTCACATATAAATCAAAGATGTCAAAAGCCCCCACAGCATTTATACCACACCTATAATACAGCAACAGGACATAAATACCAAACTCCACGTGCAGATCTCGCCTGGAGCAGCGGGTGTTCATTGGGACCTGCAGGACAGAACATAAGGAGACTGGAATAGTGCCTAAAATATATCTAGATGTCTGAATTCTGCCATGACCAGGCCGTCTCATCCTCTACACTCCACAATGAGCCGGCCACCTCCTCTACTATTCCCTGCCATGATCCAGCCAACTCCTCCTCTTTTCTTCACCATAATTCCAAACTCCTCCTTTACACTCCCTCAGGACACGGCAGACCTCTCTCTTCAGCACTCGACGAGGATCCCACTGCCTCATCTAGACACCACCATGATCCTGCCGTATGCTCCCATTTATTCTATGGCCTTGACCTAGCCACCTCCTCCTCTAATCTCCTCCATCCATGACCCAACCACCTCCTCCTGTACTCACTACCAAGACCCAACCACCTCCTCCTCTACGCTCCCCCAAAACACAACAACTTCATCCTGTACTATCTACCAAGACCCAACCACCTCCTCCACTCTCAACCATAATCCAACCACCTCCTTCTCTACTCTCTATCAAGACTCAACCATCTTCTCCTGTACTCTCTACGAAGACCCAGCCTGCTCCTCTACTCTTCACCAAGACCCAACCACCTCCTCCTACTCTCTCCACCAAGACCCAACCACTTCCTCCTCTACTCTCCACCAAGACCCAACCACTTCCTCCTCTACTCTCCACCATGACCCAACCACCTCCTCCTACACTCTCCACCAAGACCCAACCACTTCCTACTCTCCACCAAGACTCAACCACTTCCTCCTCTACTCTCCACCATGACCCAACCACCTCCTCCTCTACTCTCCACCAAGACCCAACCACCTCCTCCTATACTCTCCACCAAGAGTCAGCTGCCTCCTTCTCTACACTCCTCCAGAACCCATCATCCTACTTCTGAGGATAGGTCATCAGTATCAGAGTGGCGGTGGTATGAAACCCAGCATACCCACCGATCAGCAGTTATTAGCTCTAGAACAGCGCAGCTCCATACACGGGTTAGTGGCCACTTCGGGGGACTGCACCACCGCCGCGCAGCTCCGTACATGGTTTATATCACACCGCCTATGGAGAAGGTAACAGCTGATCAGAAAAGGTGCCAGATTCAGACTCACACCGACCTCATATTGATGAGGAATCCTGTAGACAGGTCACCAATACGTTACTCTTGGACAATCCCCCGAATACTTGTTACAAATGCGCTGTCGTTAGTCTTCGCGGTGCTCACCTGGATCGGGGACATCCGGCTGCAGAGCCGGGAAGTCGTTGTCAAAGATAAAAGTTCCCGTATAGTCAGGATTTACCTTCAGGACAAAGAACGATGGAGAACGATAAAAGTGAGGATGAGGAGAGTTGGAGTCACAGGCTACAAATCAAACAGTGAAGACCAAACAATGTGTGAGAATTGCCATCATAGAGCAGGGCTTCCAGGTGATGGGCCGCGCATGACGGGAGGGGGGCTGCGCATGACAAGGTGGGGGTCACAAATAATGGGGGGGACCTGACGAGAGGGGTTGTGCTTGACAGGAGGTGGGTTGCCCATGATGGGGAGTCGCCCATGACAAGGGGGGTCACGCATGACAAGGGGGGGTCGAGCATGACGGGAGGGGGTTCGCGAATGACAGGAGGGGGTTGCACAAGACGGGGTCTCTCTTCCCCTCACCCGTAGACAGGACAGTGACCCCAGAGGCCATGGATTAGGAAGGTGCAGCCTCCAGGATTTGATTTCGGATCCTCCATCTGTTACATGAACTTCTTTGTGTGGCGATCACTAGGGACCACCCTGCAGCCCCCCCATTACCTGCCCCCCGGGTCTCCGGGCTCCGGGACACAGCGGATTCTCAGGGTCGTGTCTGGCAATCTCTTCCTGAGGAAGCTTCTCCAGCTGACCCTGCCACGGGCGGCCCATACGGTGCGCGGAAACCAGAACCCAATCATCATGAAGGGGGTTATACCGGAGGTGCTGGTGCTCTGCAAGACACGTACACAATGTCTACTATGTATCACCACAGTATCGACTATGTATCCAGCACTCCTATATAAAACCACAGTATCGACTATGTATCCAGCAGTCCTATGTAACACCACAGTATCTACTATGTATCCGGCACTCCTATATAACACCACAGTATCTACTATGTATCCAGCAGTCCTATGTAACACTACATAATCAACTATGTATCCAGCAGTCCTATGTAACAACACATCAATTATGTATCCATCAATCCTATTTAACACCACAGTATATAGACTGTATCCATCAATCCTATGTAACACCACAGTATATAGAATGTATCCAGCAGTCCTATGTAACACCTGCGTATTTACTATGTATACAGCACTCCTATGTAACATCACAGTATCTACTATGTATCAAGCAGTCCTATGTAACACTACATCATCAACTATGTATCCAGCACTCCTATGTAACACCACAGTATCTACTATGTATCCAGCACTCCTATGTAACACAACATCAACTATGTATCCAGCAGTCCTATGTAACACCTCAGTATCTACTATGTATCCAGCAGTCCTATGTAACACAACATCAATGTATCCATCAATCCTATTTAACACCACAGTTTATACTATGTATCCAGCAGTCCTAAGTAACACCACAGTATATACCATGTACCCAGAAGTCCCATGTAACACCACAATATCTACTATGTATCCAGAAGTCCTATGTAATACCACAGTATATACTATGTATCCATCAGTCCTATGTAACACCAGTATATACTATGTATCCAGCAATCCTATGCAACACCATAGCATTAAAAATCCAGCAGTCCTATGTAACATCACTGTATCTAGTATGCATGCAGCAGTCCTATGTAATAACGCAATATTTACTAAGTCTCCGGCAGTTCTATGTGACACCACAGCATCTACTATATATCCAGCAGTCCTATGTAACATCACAGCATCAACCATGTATTAAGCAATCCTATGTAACATCATAGCATCTGTTATATATTCAGCAGTCCTATGTAACACTACAGCATCTACTATGTATACAGCAGTGTCACGATTCACACCGTTACCGTCACCCCCAAGTCACGGATTGAGGTGACTTTAGGCCAACAGATGGCTATCACATGTGCAGGGGGGCTTATCTTAGTTATCCCTCCACTGCTACAATGTGATGAAAAAAAACACACACAAGGCTATTGACCTCTTAGTTTACAGCAGGGGCTTATTCTAGTTATCCCACTGCTCTTCAATATACCACGAACTGCAGGGATTTATGTATATCCCACTTACAGTTCCACTTGAAAACTTGCAGCTCTCTGGCGCCCCCTTCACCCTCAGGTCAGACTAGGTACTGCACCTAGGGTAATTAGTCGCCAGAAAGGCTGCCTGCTATGTACTGGCTATTGGGCACGCTGCAGCGAGGCGATATAACTACTCCCACTCAGGCAGGAATAATAATTATCAATGCCGCAGTTGCTACAACGACTCCCCAAGGCACAGCACACGGTATGCTGCCACCAGGTTCGTTTAAACAGGTCCGAAGCTAACCCAAAACAGTAGCGTAATTCCCTTCAGAAGACTTAGGGTACGTTTTAGAGCAGAAGAACGAATCTAGTATTTTAAATATTATACTTCATAAAATATTTAAGGCAGTGTTTATAAAAAGTTATATAAAGATGTTACAATATGTGTTGTGAATTCCGCTCTTGGGCTCCCTCCGGTGGTTGTAAGTGGCACTTTTGTGAGTTCTGCTCTTGGGCTCCCTCCGGTGGTTTTAAGTGGAATGGCTGCTCCTTGGATTTAGCAGTCTGCAGCTGCTTCCACTGATTGTCTTTCTGCTCGGCTATTTATGCCTGGCTCTTCCCTTCAGCCAGTGCCACTTGTCAATGGTTCCTGGTTGGATTCACATCTCTCTTGGATTTCCCTGATATCCTGACCAGTTCAGCAAAGATAAGTCCTTTCTTTGCTCTTTTCTGTCCACATATTGTGGACTTATTCGTTCTGTGCATTCTATGTTTTGTCCAGCTTGTCAGTATCGATTAATTCAGTTAAGCTGGAAGCTCTGGGAAGCAGATTTACCCTCCACACCTTTAGGCAGGTGTGGAGATTTTTGTAAACTCTGTGTGGATTTTTGTAGTTTTTAATACTGACCGCACAGTATTCCGTCCTGTCCTATCTATCTAGCTAGACTGGCCTCCTGTGCTACATCCTGGTTTCATTCTACGTATGTCTTTGCCCTCTCCACTCACAGTCATTACTTGTGGGGGGCTATCTATCCTTTGGGGATTTTCTCTGAGGCAAGATAGTTTTCCTGTTTCTATCTTTAGGGGTAGTTAGTTCTCAGGCTGTGACGAGGTGCCTAGGGAGTGACAGGAACATCCCACGGCTACTTCTAGTGTTGTGTTGAGCTTAGGGACTGCGGTCAGTACAGGTACCACCTCCTTCAGAGCCTGTCCCATGTTGCTCCAAAACCACCAGTTCATAACAGTACAAGTGGCCAAAAATGAATTAAATGCATCTCAAAAGAAGGAAAAAAAAATTCTGAGCCATTTTTTTTTCTGTGCTCTGTTTTGTCTTTTTTTTCCTCTTGATCTCTGGGTGGTTCAGGATTTATGCTCTGGCATGGATGTTCAGGGTCTGTTTTCTCGTGTGGATCAACTTGCTGCAAGAGTACAGAGTATCCAAGATTATGTTGTCCAGACTCCGGCTTTGGAGCCTAAAATTCCTACTCCTGATTTGTTTTTTGGGGACAGATCCAAGTTTTTGAACTTTAAAAATAACTGCAAATTGTTTTTTGCTTTGAAACCCCTTTCTTCTGGTGATCCCATTCAGCAAGTTAAAATCATCATATCCTTGCTGCGTGGTGACCCTCAGGACTGGGCATTCTCCCTTGAATCAGGGGATCCGGCATTGCTGAATGTAGACGCATTTTTTCAAGCGCTCGGATTATTGAATGACGAACCTAATTCTGTGGATCATGCAGAAAAAACCCTGTTGGCCTTGTGTCAAGGTCAGGAAGCGGCAGAATTATACTGCAAGAAATTTAGGAAATGGTCTGTGCTCACTAAATGGAATGAGGATGCTCTGGCTGCCATTTTCAGAAAAGGTCTTTCTGAAGCCCTTAAAGATGTTATGGTGGGCTTCCCTACGCCTACTGGTTTGAGCGAATCTATGTCTCTAGCCATTCAGATTGATCGGCGTCTGCGCGAGCGCAAAGCTGTGCACCATATGGCAGTGTCCTCTGAGCAGAGTCCTGAGCCTATGCAATGTGATAGGATTTTGACTAGAACAGAACGGCAGGAATTCAGACGTCAGAATAGGCTGTGTTTTTACTGTGGTGATTCTGCTCATGTTATTTCCGATTGCCCTAAGCGTACTAGGAGGGTCGCTAGGTCTGTTACCATCAGTACTATACAGCCTAAATTTCTCTTATCTGTGACCCTGATTTTCTCATTGTCGTCCTTTTCTGTCATGGCATTTGTGGATTCAGGCGCTGCCCTGAACTTAATGGACTTAGAATTCGCCAGGCGCTGTGGTTTTTCCTTGCAGCCTTTGCAGAGCCCTATTCCTTTGAGGGGCATTGATGCTACACCATTGGCCAAGGATAAACCTCAGTACTGGACGCAGATGACCATGTACATGGCTCCAGCACATCAGGAAGATTGCCGTTTTCTGGTGTTGCATAACCTGCATGATGTTGTTGTACTGGGTTTTCCATGGTTACAGGAACATAATCCGGTGCTGGATTGGAAAACTATGTCTATGACTAGTTGGGGTTGTCAAGGGGTACATAGTGATGTTCCTTTGATGTCAATTTCCTCTTCCCCCTCTTCTGAGGTCCCTGAGTTTTTGTCGGATTTCCAGGATGTACCGTATATACTCGAGTATAAGCCGAGATTTTCAGCCCAAAATTTTGGGCTGAAAGTGCCCCTCTCGGCTTATACTCAAGTCAAGGTGGGTGGCAGGGTCGGCGGGTGAGGGGGAGAGGGTGCTGAGGTATACTTACCTAGTCCCAGCGATCCTCGCGCTGTCCCTGCCTTCCCACGGTCTTCTGTGCTGCAGCTTCTTCCCCTCTTCAGCGGTCACGTGGGACCGCTCATTACAGAAATGAATAAGCGGCTCCACCTCCCATAGGGGCGGAGCCGCCTATTCATTCCTCTAATCAGCGGTGCCGGTGACCGCTGATAGAGAAAGAAGCTGCGGCACCGAAGACCAGGCAGAGGGACAGCGCGAGGATCGCCAGGACTAGGTAAGTATAGCATATTCACCTGTCCTCGTTCCAGCCGCCGAGCGTCGCTCCATCTTCCCGGCCGGCGCCTCCATCTTCCCGGCCACCGTATATGGGCACAGCTATGGGGCACAATGAACGGTGCAGAGCACCGTATATGGCACATCTATGGGGCACAGTGAACGGTGCAGAGCACCGTATATGGCACATCTATGGGGCACAGTGAACGGTGCAGAGCACCGTATATGGCACATCTATGGGGCACAATGAACGGTGCAGAGCACCGTATATGGCACATCTATGGGGCACAGTGAACGGTGCAGAGCACCGTATATGGCACATCTATGGGGCACAGTGAACGGTGCAGAGCACCGTATATGGCACATCTATGGGGCACAATGAACGGTGCAGAGCACCGTATATGGCACAGCTATGGGGCACAGTGAACGGTGCGGAGCACCGTATATGGCACATCTATGGGGCACAGTGAACGGTGCAGAGCACCGTATATGGCACATCTATGGGGCACAGTGAACGGTGCAGAGCACCGTATATGGCACATCTATGGGGCACAGTGAACGGTGCAGAGCACCGTATATGGCACATCTATGGGGCACAGTGAACAGTGCAGAGCACCGTATATGGCACATCTATGGGGCACAGTGAACAGTGCAGAGCACCGTATATGGCACATCTATGGGGCACAGTGAACGGTGCAGAGCACTGTATATGGCACATCTATGGGGCACAGTGAACAGTGCAGAGCACCGTATATGGCACATCTATGGGGCACAGTGAACGGTGCAGAGCACCGTATATGGCACAGCTATGGGGAAATATGAACGGTGCAGAGCACCGTATATGGGGCACAGCTATGGGGAAATAATGATCTATTTTTATTTTTGAAATTCACCGGTAAATGCTGCATTTCCACTCTAGGCTTATACTCGAGTCAATAAGTTTTCCCAGTTTTTGTGGCAAAATTAGGGGGGTCGGCTTATACTCGGGTCGGCTTATACTCGAGTATATACGGTATTTGATGAGCCCAAGTCCAGTTCCCTTCCTCCACATAGGGACTGTGATTGTGCTATTAACTTGATTCCAGGTTGTAAGTTCCCTAAGGGCCGACTTTTCAATCTGTCTGTGCCAGAGCATGCCGCCATGCGGAGTTATGTTAAGGAATCTTTGGAGAAGGGGCATATTCGGCCGTCTTCGTCACCATTGGGAGCGGGTTTCTTTTTGGTTGCTAAGAAGGATGGCTCCTTGAGACCCTGTATAGATTATCGTCTTCTTAATAAGATCACGGTCACATTCCAATACCCCTTGCCTTTGCTTTCTGATTTGTTTGCTCAGATTAAGGGGGCTAGTTGGTTTACTAAGATTGACCTCCGAGGGGCATATAATCTTGTTCGTATTAAACAGGGTGACGAATGGAAAACTGCATTTAATATGCCCGAAGGCCATTTTGAATACCTCGTGATGCCATTCAGGCTCTCTAATGCTCCATCTGTGTTCCAATCTTTCATGCATGATATTTTCCGCAATTATTTTGATAACTTCATGGTTGTATATTTGGATGGTATTTTGATTTTTTCCGATGATTGGGAGTCTCATGTGAAGCAGGTCAGGATGGTATTCCAGATCCTTCGTGATAATGCTTTATTTGTGAAGGGGTCTAAGTACCTATTCAGAGTTCAGAAGGTCTCTTTTTTGGGTTTTATTTTTTCTCCCTCGTCTATGGAAATGGATCCTGTTAAGGTCCAAGCTATTCATGACTGGATTCAACCCACATCTGTGAAGAGCCTTCAAAAATTTTTGGGCTTTGCTAATTTCTATAGCCGTTTCATTGCCAACTTTTCCAGTGTGGTTAAGCCCCTTACTGACTTGACGAAGAAAGGCGCTGATGTGACGAATTGGTCCTCTGCGGCTGTTGAGGCCTTTCGGGAGCTTAAACGCCGATTTACTTCTGCCCCTGTGTTGCGTCAGCCGGATGTTTCTCTTCCTTTTCAGGTTGAGGTTGATGCTTCTGAGATTGGGGCAGGGGCCGTTTTGTCTCAGAGGCATTCTGATGGTTCTTTGATGAAACCGTGTGCTTTTTTTCCCAGAATGTTTTCGCCTGCGGAACGCAATTATGATGTCGGCAATCGGGAGTTGTTGGCTATGAAGTGGGCGTTTGAGGAGTGGCGACATTGGCTTGAGGGAGCTAAGCACCGCGTTGTGGTCTTGACTGATCATAAAAATCTGATTTACCTCGAGTCGGCCAAGCGGCTGAATCCTAGACAGGCTCGATGGTCCCTGTTTTTCTCCCGTTTTGATTTTGTGGTCTCGTATCTTCCGGGATCTAAGAATGTTAAGGCTGATGCCCTCTCTAGGAGTTTTTTTGCGTGATTCTCCTGGAGTCCTTGAGCCGGTTGGCATTCTTAAGGAAGGGGTGATTCTTTCTGCCATCTCCCCTGATTTGCGGCGGGTGCTTCAGGAATTTCAGGCTGATAGGCCTGACCGCTGTCCAGTGGGGAAGCTGTTTGTTCCTGATAGATGGACAAGTAAGGCAATTTCTGAGGTTCATTGTTCAGTGTTGGCTGGTCATCCTGGGATTTTTGGTACCAGAGATTTGGTTGCTAGGTCCTTTTGGTGGCCTTCTTTGTCGCGGGATGTGCGTGCTTTTGTGCAGTCCTGTGGGACTTGCGCCCGGGCCAAGCCTTGCTGTTCCCGCGCTAGTGGGTTGCTTTTGCCTTTGCCGGTCCCTGAGAGGCCCTGGACGCATATTTCCATGGATTTTATTTCGGATCTTCCTGTTTCCCAGAAGATGTCTGTTATCTGGGTTGTTTGTGACCGGTTCTCTAAAATGGTCCATCTAGTACCTTTGCCTAAGTTGCCTTCCTCCTCAGATTTGGTTCCATTGTTTTTTCAGCATGTGGTTCGTTTTCATGGCATTCCGGAGAATATTGTGTCTGACAGAGGTTCCCAGTTTGTTTCTAGGTTTTGGCGGGCCTTTTGTGCTAGGATGGGCATTGATTTGTCTTTTTCTTCGGCGTTTCATCCTCAGACTAATGGCCAAACTGAGCAAACTAATCAGACCTTGGAAACCTATTTGAGATGCTTTGTGTCTGCTGATCAGGATGATTGGGTGGCTTTCTTGCCGTTGGCCGAGTTTGCCCTTAATAATAGGGCTAGTTTGGCTACTTTGGTTTCACCTGTCTTTTGCATTTTTGGTTTTCATCCTCGTTTTTCTTCTGGGCAGGTTGAGCCTTCTGATTGTCCTGGTGTTGATTCTGTGGTGGATAGGCTGCAGCAGATTTGGACTCATGTGGTGGACAATTTGGCGTTGTCTCAGGAAAGGGCTCAACGTTTTGCTAACCGCCGTCAGTGTGTTGTTCCCCGGCTTCGTGTGGGGGATTTGGTTTGGTTGTCTTCTCGTCATGTTCCTATGAAGGTTTCCTCCCCTAAGTTTAAGCCTCGGTTTATTGGTCCTTATAAAATTTCTGAAATTATTAATCCGGTGTCTTTTCGTTTGGCTCTTCTTCCAGCCTCTTTTGCCATTCATAATGTTTTCCATAGATCTTTGTTGCAGAGATAAGTGGTGCCCGTTGCTCCCTCGGTTGATCCTCCTGCCCCGGGGTTGGTTGAGGGAGAGTTGGAATATGAGGTTGAGAAAATTTTGGATTCTCGTTTTTCGAGGCGGAGGCTTCAGTATCTCGTCAAGTGGCCAGGAGGATAACTCTTGGGTTGTTGCCTCCGATGTCCATGCCGCCGATTTGGTTCGTGCTTTTCACTTGGCTCGTCCTGATCGGCCTGGGGGCTCTGGTGAGGGTTCGGTGACCCCTCCTCAAGGGGGGGGGGGGGAGTACTGTTGTGAATTCCGCTCTTGGGCTCCCTCCGGTGGTTGTAAGTGGAATGGCTGCTCCTTGGATTTAGCAGTCTGCAGCTGCTTCCACTGATTGTCTTTCTCCTCGGCTATTTATGCCTGGCTCTTCCCTTCATCCAGTGCCACTTGTCAATGGTTCCTGGTTGGATTCACATCTCTCTTGGATTTCCCTGATATCCTGACCAGTTCAGCAAATATAAGTCCTTTCTTTGCTCTTTTCTGTCCACATGTTGTGGACTTATTCGTTCTGTGCATTCTATGTTTTGTCCAGCTTGTCAGTATCGATTAATTCAGTTAAGCTGGAAGCTCTGGGAAGCAGATTTACCCTCCACACCTTTAGTCAGGTGTGGAGATTTTTGTAAACTCTGTGTGGATTTTTGTAGTTTTTAATACTGACCGCACAGTATTCCGTCCTGTACTATCTATCTAGCTAGACTGGCCTCCTGTGCTACATCCTGGTTTCATTCTACGTATGTCTTTTCCCTCTCCACTCATAGTCATTACTTGTGGGGGGCTATCTATCCTTTGGGGATTTTCTCTGAGGCAAGATAGTTTTCCTGTTTCTATCTTTAGGGGTAGTTAGTTCTCAGGCTGTGACGAGATGCCTAGGGAGTGACAGGAGCATCCCACGGCTACTTCTAGTGTTGTGTTGAGCTTAGGGACTGCGGTCAGTACAGGTACCACCTCCTTAAGAGCTCGTCCCATGTTGCTCCTAAACCACCAGTTCATAACAAATATGAGACAATTGAAAATAAGTACAAAGTAATTATAAAATAAAGGGATTAAATGAGAATAGGTAAAACTCACATGTTCTCAGCTCATTTCAGGCAAAACCAGGCTAGTGGGCGGAGCTCCCAAATGTCCCAATGCATCAGGACTGGCAGTCAGGGCTCCTCAAGTCAGACTCAGACAGACTCTGAAGGCTGGGAAAAGTGGAGTCACTTAAATAACCACAGCCTCGTGACATCACTAACAGGGCTGGTTTCCTCAGACCCTCATATCTCTTCAGTCTTACTAAATTTAACACAAGTTTGTCTAATGCCTGTATCTCCGCTACAGAACATGTCAGAATCATAACACACCCAGCATTCATCTTATATTAACATTGGCGTTCTAATGAGACCAAATTTGGGCTTGATGGGATGCATAGTTTCAGAGAAATCCGTAATCTGTCCCTGCTGGAACTAGAGGCTCAGGCTTACAGTGGCGGATAGATCTGCCGATGGAGGTTAGCAAGATATACTTATTATTTTTCTAACCCAAATCGGTGGCCCAGAATCTTACAAGATTAGGACAAAGAGCCTCATGTTTTAAAAGAGAGATCAGACCAGTTTCAGCCGGTACAATTGCCTATTGCAACTACAGCGGTTGTATAAATTCCTTTGGTGGGAGCATAGGAGTAAGTCGCTCCAAACCTGGAATTTGCAGCAAGAAGCAATAAAAACCTCTTCTACACACATTGAAAAGAAAAGCTAAACCCTGAAGTAAAGGGGGGTCAACGCCCACCCTATAGGTGCTGGCAATGAGAGACTAAAACTTATATTCCACTTCCTGCCGCCTCCAACTCAAAAATATTTCACGGATCCGCACATTCCTAAACCAAGAATCTGCAAAAACCCTAGTCCATGCCCTCATCATCTCCCGCCTTGACTACTGTAACCTCCTGCTCTGTGGCCTCCCCTCTAACACTCTTGCACCCCTCCAATCTATTCTAAACTCTGCTGCCCGACTAATCCACCTGTCCCCCCGCTATTCCCCGGCCTCTCCCCTCTGTCAATCCCTGCACTGGCTCCCCATCACCCAGAGACTCCAGTACAAAAGCCTAACCATGACGTACAAAGCCATCCACAACCTGTCTCCTCCATACATCTGTGACCTCGTCTCCCGGTACTTTCCTGCACGCAACCTCCGATCCTCACAAGATCTCCTTCTCTACTCCCCTATTATCTCCTCTTCCCACAATCGCATACAAGATTTCTCTCGTGCATCCCCCCTACTCTGGAATGCTCTACCACAACATATCAGACTCTCGCCTACCATCGAAACCTTCAAAAAGAACCTGAAGACCCACCTCTTCCGACAAGCCTACAACCTGCAGTAACCACCGATTGACCAAACCGCTGCACGGCCAGCTCTACCCTCACCTACTGTATCCTCACCCATCCCTTGTAGATTGTGAGCCCTCGCGGGCAGGGTCCTCTCTCCTCCTGTACCAGTTGTGACTTGTATTTTTCAAGATTATTGTACTTGTTTTATTATGTATACCCCTCCTCACATGTAAAGCGCCATGGAATAAATGGCGCTATAATAATAAATAATAATAATAATAATAATAATATTATACATTATCCTCACAAGCAGTCCTATGTAATACCACAGATAACACAGTGATACCTCTCCGAGTACAGATAATGTGGTAGATGTCACTTGCAGTCCTATGTAACACCACAGATAACAGTGATAACTCTGAGTACAGATAATGTAGTAGATGTCACCTGCAGTCCTATGTAACACCACAGATAACAGTGATAACTCTCTGAGTACAAATAATGCAGTAGATGTCACCTGCAGTCCTATGTAACACCACAGATAACACAGTGATAACTCTGAGTACAGATAATGTAGTAGATGTCGCCTGCAGTCCTATGTAACACCACAGATAACAGTGATATCTCTCTGAGTACAAATAATGCAGTAGATGTCACCTGCAGTCCTATGTAACACCACAGATAACACAGTGATAACTCTGTGTACAGATAATGTAGATGTCACCTGCAGTCCTATGTAACACCACAGATAACACAGTGATAACTCTCTGAGTACAGATAATGTAGTAGATGTCACCTGCAGTCCTATGTAACACCACCGATAACACAGTGATAACTCTCTGAGTACAGATAATGTAGTAGATGTCACCTGCAGTCCTATGTAACACCACAGATAACACAGTGATAACTCTCTGAGTACAGATAATGTAGTAGATGTCACCTGCAGTCCTATGTAACACCACATATAACACAGTGATAACTCTCTGAGTACAGATAATGTAGTAGTCTCCTGCAGTCCTATGTAACACCACAGATAACACAGTGATAACTCTCTGAGTACAGATAATGTAGTAGATGTCACCTGCAGTCCTATGTAACACCACAGATAGCACAGTGATAACTCTCTGAGTACAGATAATGTAGTAGTCTCCTGCAGTCCTATGTAACACCACAGATAACACAGTGATAACTCTCTGAGTACAGATAATGTAGTAGATGTCACCTGCAGTCCTATGTAACACCACAGATAGCACAGTGATAACTCTCTGAGTACAGATAATGTAGTAGATGTCACCTGCAGTCCTATGTAACACCACAGATAACATACAGCATAATACAAATTTAAAATAAACAATTTACAAGGAAAAGAACCCCACAAACATCCATTACACCAGAATCTGATAATTTGGAATCTCTTCTGTTCTGACTTCCTGCAATAAACAACATGTAGAATAAGGAGCAGGGTCCTGTAAAGTGGGAGCTGGAATCGTCCAAGTCCTGACCGCGCTCCCCCCATATAACACAGAATGGTTCCTACCGCTGGGCAGGAAGACAGCGAGCGGCTCCATCACTGTGCAGAGGAAGAAGCAAGTGTGAGAGTGATCCTGATCATGTGACCAGCTGATCACATGACTGCCAGGAAGTCAGCGCCGGAGAATTCAACCCACAATACCTGACAGGAGGAGCGATACTGTGCAGTGTATATATATATATATATATATACAGGGCAGGAGGAGCGATACTGTGCAGTGTGTATATATATATATATATACAGGACAGGAGGAGCGGTACTGTGCAGTGTATATATACAGGACAGGAGGAGCGGTACTGTGCAGTGTATATATACAGGACATGAGGAGCGGTACTGTGCAGTGTATATATACAGGACAGGAGGAGTGGTACTGTGCAGTGTATATATATAGGACATGAGGAGCGGTACTGTGCAGTGTATATATACAGGACAGGAGGAGCGGTACTGTGCAGTGTATATATACAGGACAGGAGGAGTGGTACTGTGCAGTGTATATATACAGGACAGGAGGAGCGGTACTGTGCAGTGTATATATACAGGACAGGAGGAGCGATACTGTGCAGTGTATATATACAGGACAGGAGGAGCGATACTGTGCAGTGTATATATACAGGACAGGAGGAGCGGTACTGTGCAGTGTATATATACAGGACAGGAGGAGTGGTACTGTGCAGTGTATATATACAGGACAGGAGGAGTGGTACTGTGCAGTGTATATATATAGGACATGAGGAGCGGTACTGTGCAGTGTATATATACAGGACAGGAGGAGCGGTACTGTGCAGTGTATATATACAGGACAGGAGGAGCGGTACTGTGCAGTGTATATATACAGGACAGGAGGAGTGGTACTGTGCAGTGTATATATACAGGACAGGAGGAGCGGTACTGTGCAGTGTATATATACAGGACAGGAGGAGCGATACTGTGCAGTGTATATATACAGGACAGGAGGAGCGGTACTGTGCAGTGTATATATATAGGACATGAGGAGCGGTACTGTGCAGTGTATATATACAGGACAGGAGAAGTGGTACTGTGCAGTGTATATATATAGGACATGAGGAGCGGTACTGTGCAGTGTATATATACAGGACAGGAGGAGTGGTACTGTGCAGTGTATA